>NC_087205.1:55317576-55372576 GCF_015104395.2 Macrobrachium nipponense
TAATGCTCAAACCCAATAACAAACTATTATGATTGCAATATAACTTTGAAGTCATTTACAATATTCTTAACCAATCACCATCCATTCTTTCCCCGCTTTCATTTACAATAATAACCTTTACACTGCTTCCTGGAAGTGTTCTCCCCAACCCCGCCACACGCGCACACACGCACACACATGTATATATATATATATATATATATATATATATATATATATATATATATATATATATATATATATATATATATTTATATAGTTTCGTACACATATACACTACACACACACACACACACACACACACACACACACACACACACACACACACACATATATATATATATATATATTATATATATATATATATATGTGTGTGTGTGTGTGTGCGTGATGTATATGTGTACGAAACTATATAAATATATATATATATATATATATATATATATATATATATATATATATATATATGTATGTGTGTGTGTTTGTATGTATATGTGTACGAAACTATATAAATATATATATATATATATATATATATATATTATATATGTATATATATATATAATATATATATATATATATGGGGATACAATCCACAATGAAGTAAAATCCTCTTGTAGTTTTAAAGTATATATTACTTGTACAGGATTTAAACTACAAGAGGATTTTACTTCCTTGTGGATTGTATCCCCATTTACTTAGAGGTACGACATAGTACCTGGCTTCTGCATATATGTATATGTATATGTATATATATATATATATATATATATATATATATATATATACACACATATATATGTGTGTGTGTGTGTGTGTATGTATAAGTGTACGAAACTATATAAATATATATGCACACACTGCAATACAACCACGGACAAATCTCTCACCGAGTAGCATGAACCACCTCAAACGACAAAATAGTGGGCAGATTGCCAGAAAAAAATTATTTTATGACGATGCAAATTTGTCACTGCCTCTAAATAAAGAGGTTGATTAAGATGTTTATCGGGCGATATGTTTGGCAGATACGGATATTGGCGACCAACCAGTGGCATTTACGAAGTTATCTGCAATGAGCTACGTAACATTCGGTGACTAATTTATAGTACGTGGATGGACGTTTTGGGAGTAATAGAAATTTGCAGACCACTGAAATCTATGGTAGTATGCACTTTCATAATGTAACTTCAGTAACAAGGAGTTTGTTGAAATTTGGACCTTCTTACTTTCCTTATCTTTTATTCTATATATATATATATATATATATATATATATATATATATATATATATATGTGTGTGTGTGTGTGTGTGTGTGTGTGTGCGTGCGTGTGTGTGTGTGTGTGTGCGTGCGCAAGCGCGTGAATGCTTGCGGGCGTTGGCATGCACGTTGAAGGATTCTAAAGTTTGTGGTCACTGATGGGCGTCGGCGAACGTTTGAATTTAGCAGTGCGGGTTGTATTCGCACATTCAAGTCCAATATAATCAAGCAGTAAATCGACAAAACAAACTCAATACTATATATACGCTGTGCATAATTACGAAAGTATAGATGCATACCCACACACACAATAGTATAATTAATAAGCTCGGAAGATTCAGCATAAAATCTTGATTTTATAAAAGCAAGCTTCATTAATAAGAATATGAATATCATCAGGGCATGCCTAAAGATTCCAAATTTATAATACATTGCAATAAACATCATTTCCGTTACCGCAAAACATCAAGAATCCCATTGAGTCTGCAACTTACTAAAAGTTACACATAAATATAAAAGCATACAATGAAACAAATAATCTTTTAAAAATGAAACTGCTGTTGGTTTGCAAATACGTGATCCGACCTCCAGCTTACTCGGAACGCATGCAAGATTTTACCCTCTCACATAAGTTGTAAACGTTATATTCTTAATTTAACGTAAATTAAAACGTGCTAAAATGAAGAGTCAAATATATCCTCGTTTCACCAACGAAAATTAAAATAAATATGCTATATTTTATTACAAATAAATTTTCTGTACTGTTTAACATGCATATTACTTTTTTTTACATCTTCATTGTAATAAATAAATCATAGATATCCTATCCTAAAATTTCTGTATCTTTAAATTAACGCAAAACACCTTTTTCAGGCCTTTATGGGCTCTTTCATAGACCTTTCCTACCTCCCCAACAACAACAACAACAACAAGCAGTTAGTAGGTTATTCCCTGAGTAAGCGATAATGATTATTTTGCTTCCCAATGATGTACAGTACATACTAACTTATGTAAACAATTGCTCGAAAGAGAGTGAGATAGACAGACGGAATTAGAATCAATTCGATAACAGACATTAATAAGGCGAACCTGTGCATTTTGGTTTTAATCAAGAAGCAGAAATCTGACTTATCCAGTATATGCTATCCAGAGAGATATAAATTACGATTGACTTTATAGTACTTGACACAGTCCAATTCATGTTCGAAATTCAATCTCCCCTTGAAAACCGAGTGCTGAATTTGTAACACGTTTTATTAACTTGGCTATCATTGTAAAAATAGGCTAGATTTCGATCCTAAGTACAGAACCTGAATTCGACATGAATGTGTATAGTCTCAATCAACTAAATGGCAATAATAATTTTCAGCTACCAAGACCATGTTTAACGATATTCCCTGTTTGAAATTAGTTTTGTCTTGTAAAAATCAAGGTCTATAGACCTTGGTACGAATACACGAACGATGGTCTTCCAATAATGTCTTATTTCACTGGTATAGCCCGGGCTACACGTAGACATATGCCCAAAAAACTGTTCAGATCACAAGATATCCTCATCAATCAAACTTTATTCGATTTACAGTTTTATTGCATGAGTATATATTAGAAAAATAACTTTTAATAATGCTGACCGCTAGAACACGAAGAATTAACAAGCGAAAGATAGCTTGTAATGGAGTAAGGATCGCCAGATGACAGACAGATTTTATTAGCCTTCTTTTAAGCCCACTTTCATTCTATATTAGTCAAAATTATTTTCTCGTTGTAACCTTTATTTATTCTTTCTGTTTTAATCTATGCCTTACACTGTAAAAAAAAAAAATTGTCAAAGCTAGCCTTGACATCAACACACTTATGATAAAGGGAACTTGATGAAATGTCTGACTTTTGCTCCGCAAGTTATTTGGCCAAGAACTCCGAAATTGTCCAGTCACTGAGCTATTGAACTGATCTAGACAAAATTATATAAATATACAAAGCATTCTGAAAAGAAAACTCATATCAGTGCGACTCATTAACTGAAATTTCCTTCCGTCCAGCCAACGATGAAGCTTCATACACAACATTATTTCAAGTTATTTCGAATAATTACCTTACTCATGTGATTTACTTTTAAGATATCGTTATTATTACTATTTAATAGATGAAACCTATTCATATGGAACAAGCACACATGGACCATTAACTTGACATTTAAGCTTCCAAAGAACGTGGTGTTCATTAGGAAGAAGTAAGAGGAAGTTAGGGGAAAATACAGAAAGCAGATATCCCACTTATTAAAAAGACAATAACAAATTAGTAAATAGATGGATAAAAAAATATTACAATGCAAGAGGAATAGTATTAGGGTAGAAATGCATTGCATTTTCGTTTGAA
This sequence comes from Macrobrachium nipponense, assembly GCF_015104395.2. Lineage (NCBI taxonomy): Eukaryota > Metazoa > Arthropoda > Malacostraca > Decapoda > Palaemonidae > Macrobrachium > Macrobrachium nipponense. Next base: position 55,321,215 of record NC_087205.1, read on the forward strand.
CTTCTGAGGCTCCAACTGCACGACATCCTTTGGGACGCTGTTCCACAGTCCAACGGTGGGAGGAATAAAGGACCTCCAGAACTTATATTGAGAGGTTCGACGGAGAGGTCCATTTACTGCGCATTGGTGCTGCTCTTCAGCGAATCTTGTTGCTCCGGCAAATAAAGAGAATCAGGGTCAATTGTGAGTGTGAAAGATCTTTGTTGAAAGACAACTTATGAAAAAGTGACAAAACAGATCATCCGTCGATGATGATCCAAGTCATAACCGTTATAAAATACCCTTGATTCACAATTGCGCAGTCGTAGAGTATTTGATACAAACTCGCCGTTCGTGTGCTTTTATTGTTATATTATCGATATATAACGGCATGTTTATAATCTATATAAGAAAGTGTGCATCTTTAACAAAGTAAGCCGATTACGAGTTAGCAATGCGTATTGCCACATCTACTTGAATCCTACGTTAGTGAGTAGACAGTTGGAATAAAATAAGACTACAGTTTCCTCGACAAGTATTTTTCTTTTCTTTTCTTTAAAAGCTGTTCTATTGTTTTTCGTGCTATCATCCAGTCCAGTGACATTAAGTCCCATTCTATCGTCGTTTACAATCGTTTTTCGTGTCACTGGCAGTCACGCCTTAATCAATCAAGGTCCTCACAGGGTGTGAAGAAATCATTATAACAAAGATTGAACACAAAACCAAAGGAGAAAAATGTGGAAGTTTGGGAATTTTGTGATGATCGCGTTTCTCACTTATGTGTTTTTTTTTATTCCGAAGATTTTTTCCAAATGAAATTTAGAGCTTGACACAGGCACATCAGGTAAAATACATCCATAAAAAGTGAATATAATTTTTTGAAAGAGAAATTACCTATTTCAGCCTAACCCCGAAGACAGATGAACTATATATATATATATATATATATATATATATATATATATATATATATATATATATATATATATATATATATATATATATATATAATTTTTTTTTTAACCATGGAAGAACTTTTGTTGCTTAATTTACGGCCTAAATAGTACTATGGGCAACCCATACTGCTTGCCCCTAATGCGTGCAATGCTTGATAGTGTGTGGCATGTATAATTGCGGCACGCTAGGTACTGGCTGAATGACTAAAAAGACGAAGGATATATGCTAATGGCAGAAAGGACATTGGAGTTGCATTTGTTACAGAGCTCCATAAGCCTTGATATTCATATAAGATGTTGGCATCATTATTGTGAGTTGAAATGGAAAGCAACAACTTTTAGAACTAGAACTCCCCTCTCCCTCTGAGCCATGTATGGAAAAATGCATAAAGGAACCTTCATCATTCTTTAATAGTAAACAAAAAAAACAAATGAAGAAACTCTGCCATCAAAATACAAAACGAAGTAAAATATCTCAAAGTACAAGTACCAACTAACTCGACGCATAGGAAAATGTAGTTAGTTGTTTATGAAAACTGCACCAGGTAGTCTCGTTCTTTTCTAAAAGGAAACTTCATGAAAAAAAAAACTTATTTCCTCAATAAACAAGACGGTAACCCAAGTGCCACATAAACGAACATACGGAAACCTTCGTAAAGAATGACAAATGTAGTTAAAGATATAGACAAGTAATATACGGTCAAATACATAGGAATAATATGATCACAAATCATACACAACTTTAATACTTATCACAAATTGCTTGTGCAAAATGCGGCATGTGAAAGGATGTGAAAAGCAAAACCAAAGAAAACTTTTTTTAAAGTCCTCTCGAGCCAAGATAATCAATTACTAGCAGGCTGCGATATTGTGATTCCGAGAAAAATAAAGGTGGCCAAGCCTTTCCAGTTCCAAGTCACTATTTATGACACTGAAGAAACGAAAGGCATCGCGTGCACACAGAATCTGAATAACCTTATTTAAAAAGTAGCCGTGTTTTTGTTATCCATTTCGGAATATTCCTGGGAAGAAAAATTATGCTGGTCAGGCATTTTCACTTTTTTTTTTTTTCAAAGCCTCCCGTGGGCCTCGTCCCCTTTGGCTTCTGCTTTCGAACGAAATGCCAAAATCCAGTAACGCTGGAGGCTAAATTGTTTCACATCAATACGAAGACAAAGGAAACTTGATTAAAGACTAAGGCAACATCTCTTGAGAAACCTAAAATGATTCACATTCATTCGAAAAAGGGTGGAACTAGATAAAAACAGTATAGACGACACTGTAAATTGCTTCTCGCAAGAGTTACATATTAATGCTGAGGTAACTAGCATGAGGAAGCGTTTTCCATGAAAGTCTACATAGTCCGTCAGTGGTGTAGACGAAAATGTGGTACTGTTGTTTGCTTATAACTCCTATGCATTTAAACCTTTTGACGGCTAAACCTTATTCGCTCATTAAACTGTCAGTTACATTAACATTATTATACATCACGTGAAAAAATTCTTTACAGTCATATACTATATATATATATATATATATATATATATATATATATATATATACACACATATATATACATACCATACATACATATATAATATATATATATATATATATATATATATGATATATATATATATATATATATAATGGTATTGCCACGAAGGAGAAATGAAAAGACGAGGCATTTCTCGTCTTTCCAATTTTCCTTCGTGGCAGCAATACCTTTACTTATACATAACATCTTTTTTTTATATATTTCGTGATCAAGTTATTCATATATATATATATATATATATATATATATATATATATATATATATATATATATATATATTATATATATATATATATATAATTTGACCAAACTACATGCGTAATTATTTATAGTTTTTCCTTATTTCATAAAAGGATTACCTCTAGAAGGGACTGCCATGCCTTCCCCTGAATCGAGATTACTTTGCTATTCCTAATACTGTAATGTCAATCTTTGAAGTTTATTACCAAATTTAATAAGTACAAGGTTGATGTCCGATTTCTGGTATTTATTGATTATATTATTAACCTGTTCTCTCAAAAGTAGATACACAAATAAAAACGAAAATTAGATACACGGAAACGATGTACACCTGAAATATTGTTAGGTGTACATGAGAATTCTATTACATATAAAGGTAAATATCAAATCTGTTACATTTAAAGGTAATTGGTAAAATTCCTTGGTATGCATTAAATCGACACTAAGGAAAACATTATGTACCCTGATCGAAAAGGCTTATAGGGAACAAATAACACCAAGATGTGAATTTCACGTATTAGTCTGGAAAACGCAATGTATCACGATTCCCCTCTTAAGTTTTAGGATTTTCCCTGAGCTACAGCTCTGCCCACCAATGAAGTTCTTGGAAACGGTCTCCTTTCAACGTTCACTGGCGCGATTTTTACCGATTTAAAGTTATCTTATCTTTAATGCGTTATCACTGGTATTCCTCTAACAAGTTATCGTAACCACTTCCGTTTAGCTTTAGAATTGGTAAAAAAATAAGCAATTATCTTACTGATATGACACTTCAAGTTTCCATCTCTTAAAAGGTGGACGTGGTTTACTAACCCTTGAGTTTGACATATCCACCCAAAGTAGTACACCAGAATCTCAAAATGAGTTGTATGGTGTGATAAAACCGTTGTTCTCGCACTTCAAGTTATCATAATACCATTATCGACTTGAAGAGAGCTGAGAAAAACGCAGCCCGTCTGAGCAACTCTGACATACCCTACTCTGAAAATGCGACAGGTCGCCCTCGAGAGTTGTCTGAAGAAATTAAGCCATCTTTCCTTATCTTGGCACAGTCACACACAAAAACTGTATGGGACAAGGATTGCGTGCAATATTAAATTAATGGTTCAACTGTTCTGGGAAGAGCCATTCGTTTCTGCCTCAGGAAAACCAATTATTTGGATCTTTAATTAATATGATATAGACTTAAAATTGCTGGTTTAGAAGGCCATTTACCATTTAGTTGGGTCATCTGTAGTAGTGGTTCCGTGACCGAGGAGAGCGAAGGTGCATTTCTCAGTGGATTTGTAATCTATGAAGGTTAAAGAAAAAATTAACCGAGGTGACCCTCCCAAAAATGTGGAGAAATTTTGTGAGAGCCTTATATAAAAAATGGCTACCGTCAGCCAAGCTGGAAATTAACTTTTTAATGGTTTGGCCAACAGTGTTCCATAATACATAGTTTCTGAGACTTTATGGGTCAAGAAATTCATAAATGATGTAGATTTATTGATCTGGCCTATTTTTGACGTCCAAATCATCATGGCGGCCAATTGTTGGCTCTTGAAATGTCAATTTTTCCATGCTTTGCACTCTTCATAGAGCCCTAATATTAGGCTCAAATGCCCATACTGAGGTCAGCTATGGACAATAAAATTACAAGGTTTGTGGTTGATAAGAAAGAAACTTTAATGTGTTCTCCATTAGTTGCTTGAACCATGTTGATCAATTGGTCCCATCATTTCATTATAAACCGGAAAATAATTTAACAATTCTCAATAGCATAAAATATCTCTAAAGTTGTCTTCTGCAGTAATTCAACAATGCATAGCCAGTCCTACATCCAAGTGATGTCAGAACACACTCGCTCTAATGTTTACGTTTCCACAAGCTCATGTCACTAGAAAATTCCTTGCTACATTGAGGTACTTTGTTTGAGCTAAGTTCTTATACATACTCAACCTTATTCACTAGTCCAAAGAGAATATTTCCATCATGAATGTATGACAGTTAAGAGATAATATGTTTAGATGTTATCAATGATATTTAGTGTTAGCTAAGTTAGGTAATTTTATTGTTAGCTAGCTAACGTTAATATTAGCTGTTCCTTAACTTAAGTCGACTGATATAACACATCTACCTGTCAAGGAAAAAAGCATAACAGTTCTGACAAGGTAACTAGCTAGCTAGCTACATGAATGATTTGACTATGTTTGTAACACTGCTAGTGTCAACTCCATTAGGCTTATCCTAGTTAGAGCTAATGACTAGCTTCTAAAGCAGTTTTTTGTTTTTTTATTTTTGTTTATATGAATGTGAATACAGCATGAAAAACAAGGCACAATGTCCTATGAATGTGTCCTGAAAGTGGTAAGCCTTGTAAGTCATCTAATAAAATCAACCAAGGAAAATGGGACAGCTTACATTCCAAAGCCAAAAACTAGCCAGGGATTGACAAATTTGGTCATGTTTGCACCACCACTTCATAGCACGATGGGCCAGAGAATCATTACATACATCAGTCATGGCATATCTCAATATCATCTTCAAACAAGCTTGAAAAAGCCGGATGGCACACAAATAAAGCGATATTGCTCGGTGTTCAAGTTCTGAAATGCTAGCTCAGAAGGCTCCTGGTGACAAAGAGGCAGAGGGACCATCACCAAAGCTCCTGCGTTAATCTGTGGGTGAGCCTCTCCATGACAAGACAAAGTGTAGGTGTGTGTGTGATGCGTGCAAGGTGAGGATATGAGGCACCCAAACAGAGTGCAAAGCATGGTGCTCCTTCAAGCACCCCACAGTCCTTACAGACGATGAACTGCTATGTTGTGCGAGTTGCTGTAAAAGTTTTTGACTTGGGTAAAACAGGGTCAGAGAAAAACTGCCGACCTCAACCCAGCCACACTCAGTCTGACCTCCATGATCACCTACCACATTACTGGACAGTGCCCTACCATTGCTATCAATCTGGGTGTAAATGTCCAATGCATGGCTCGGAGTAAAGATCTGGTAGATAATCTACCCAAGAGTGGTGTCTGCATCAGCTATGCAGACAGGCTGCTCCTTTATGACCACTAAGCTTTGATGAATATAAAGGCATTAGCAATCAACCCACAGGAGATTGCAGATGGCAAGCCAGCTATTGATAACTTCAAAATGGACACCCTGACAGGCAACTCAATAGGAGGCCATCGAACAATGTTATATGTATATGCAGCCAGAGAGCTGTAACAAGAAACCAGATGAAGTTCCTGCTGCAAGGCTCTCCAAGAAGAAGGAAATCTCTACACAGCTGCTGCAGAAGTGTGCAGAGCTGGCAAAGGTACATCAGTACAGATGCCCACCTGGTAGTACGAGTGAGCCACCAGCTCATCCCAAGGTAGATCTACCAGTGAATGGCACAGCTCCACAGCGAGCGATCTCTGTCATACATGCACTGTCTCGCATAGATACTGATGGTTGAAGACCATCACCTCAAAAGCGACGGGTTCTGAGATACAGTGGTGCTCAGTCCTGCCATCATCTCGAATTTGAAGGTCAAAAATAGGTCAGATCAATAAATCTCCATCATTTGTGAATTTCTTGAACCAAATAGTCTTAGAAACGTATATTATGCAGCACTGTGGGCCAAACCATTAAAAGGTTAATTTTCAGCTTAGCTGACGGTATCCATTTTGAATATAGTCTTACAACATTTCCCCACATTTTTGTGAGGGGAACCCCGGCTAATATTTTTCTTTGCCTATCATAGATGATAAATCCTGTGAGATGAACCTTCGCTCTCCATGGTCACGGAACTGCTATAGATGACCCAACTACTGAAGAGATTTCTAGTTTTTATGAAAATCTGAATATTCTCTGGTGAAATTTTAAACATGTACATGAACACGCGTATATTAAATCGTGCATTAGACAAAAATGTTTTCCTATGTCAAATGCATTCAAGTTGATCGAGAACACACACTCTCTCTCTCTCATATATATATATATATATATATATATATATATATATATATATATATATATATATATGGGTGTGTGTGTGTGTGTGTGTGTACTTATGTATGAATAAAATGTATAAGTTGAGTATATCTTAATTTTACCAGACCACTCAGCTGATTAACAGTTCTTCTAGGGCTGGCCCGAAGGATTAGATTTTTTTATTTTTTACGTAGCTAGGAACCAATTGGTCACCTAGCAACGGGACCTACAGCTTATTGTGGGATCCGAACCACACATTATCGAGAAATGAATTTCTATCAGCAAAAATAAATTCCTCTGATTCCGCGTTGGCAGAGTCGAGACTCGAACTTCGGACCACCGGATTGGCAGCCGAGCGCGAAAACCACTCGTCCAGCGAGGAACTAATAAAAGGTAAATAAAATGTACTCTTCCCCTACATTTTCCCCTCTTCGTTTTCTTGGAGTACATCATATTTTATCTTCGTGACTGGAAGAATACAACTGCGGATGTTCACACACTACATAAGCGCTCGCGCGCGCAGGTATATAAGTCTGCAGTTTTTGGTCTGCATTTGTTGGAGGGCTCGCTCGATAAAGTTTTAACTCCAGAATAAAACAAATGAAGAAACCACAACTTCTAGTTTAGAGATGTGAATTTTTGCGCGATGGATTGAGCAGAACAATAAAATTATTATCAACTAAAAATTCCCCTTCAGTTAACATTTATAAAAATATATTAATTCTGAGGTAGAACGAATTAGATATTAAAGGACATTTGTAGCTTAATGCGGATGCATTATATATATATATATATATATATATATATATATATATATATATATATATATATATATATACTTATAATGTGTGTGTTATAGTAAATATGGGAAATGTGAGATGAGAACTCGTTTAGGAAAATTTGATCCCCAAGGGCTAGTACTATACACTGCTAAACAATGATTCATCCACACCGATTCGCCGTGTTTAGTACTAGCCCCTGGGAAATCAAGTGTCCTTCTTTGGGGATCAAATGTTCCTAAGCGAATTAGACATTATATATATATATACATACATACATATATATATATATATATATATATATATATATATATATATATATATATATATATATGATATATATAGTCATAACATTACCGTGATTCATATACATATATCGAGCTACAAATGTCCTTTAATATCTAATTCACTCTACCTCGGAATTAATATATTTTCATATATGTTTAACGGAGGGAGAATTTATTATCGCTTAATAAATTCCCCCTCGGTTAAACATATATGAAAATATATTAATTCCGAGGTAGAGCAAATTAGATATTAAAGGACATTTGTAGCTCTATATATATATAATATATATATATATATATATATATATATATATATATATATATATATATATATATATATATATAGATATATATATGTGATATATATATATATATATATACATTATATATATATATATATATATATATATATATATATATATATATATATATATATATATATATATATATATATATATATATCTATATATATATATATTTATCGTCGGATTTTGTGCCCTAACACTACCGGATAACTACCACTATTGAATAACTGCTAAGTAAATAGAGGAACAGCGGAGGATTTGAGGAATGGAACCAAGTCGTTTGCCGTTTTCGGAACTGAAATGTGACCTGTTAACTTTATCTCGTAATTCTATGGATTAGTATTTCACTGAAAACATGAAAACCTGACCAAAAAATTAATGAAGACTGTTACTTCCGAGCTGCAATTCGAACTTGCACAAGATAAAAGACGGAAATAGTGCTAAGCTCTTTCACCACCAAGAGCAGTCAGAATGTACGTGAGGTCGTACGCAAATGCATCTGCTGAATAAACCAATGCTAAGGATGGATTTTGGTTTATCTCATGTGAAAGTTAATTGTAATCCAACTGTAAGTGTATAAATCGGCTGAATAAACTATGATTCTTATCACCTAAGTCACGAATCTTACTTGGTAAAGAGATTTCTAAATATTTTTCTGGATTCCGATACTTTCCATGGAATATGTAACCCGATATCTCAGGAATTAGAAGTTGAACTTGGCCAGGACTAGATGAAACAAATCCTTATATTCTGAATCGTTGCCGGTGGGAGGTGTAATTATTTACATAACAGCAGCTACCTTCCTCTCCCTCCTTTCATGGAACCTAAACCTTTTCCTTCGCTTCCTTACCATTTCAGCTTTTCTCGTGCTTCCATGTCCTCCCATCCCCAAATATCCTAGATCACTTCTAGGTTCAATCTCCAATTGGCTGTCATACGAATTCTTCGCCGATCCAATATTTACAATTTGCAGTGTTTACACAATCATTGCAAGTGCCATTCCCACGTTAGTGTCAACGGAAATCTCGGAGCGCACGAGAGAGAGAGAGAGAGAGAGAGAGAGAGAGAGAGAGAGACAGACAGACAGAGAGAAATTTCTACGCAGATGATTAACCGTGCGATCTTCCGGCCTGATGTTACGATATAGTGTGTGTGTGTGTGTATGTGTGTAACTCCCCTTACCGCTGTAATGATTCAGACAAATGAACAATGGTCACTTTAATTTTTCCTTCATTTGCCCTGATTCTGGTTTTTTTATAATTTCGCTGCTAGTGAAATTAGGCCCCCAAAAATAGAGTGTTAAGTAGCAATGAAAGAAGAAAAGAAGGAAAACAGGAAAGGATAAACAAGAAGCTTCTCCTATATGATGTTTGGACTCATGACGTGCGCGCGGATATCCAGAATCCCTGGAGGACATCCTGTATTCTTCATTGGGATTAAGTCTGCTGTTGGAGAAGGATATGAGCCCTTTTCTGATCTTCCAGCCATCCTGAATCAGTTCGGTTTTAGAACTTAAAATAAAGAAAATGCCTACTATTAGAGCGCAGTTACTGGGTAAAATGTCATGCTTACATTACAATTTCTCTTCGACCGTTTTGATTCCGGTTATTGGACAACGCTCATCTTATAATGTTTCTTTCGTCATCTTTGATTTCAACATATAAAAGAAATCCTATCTTAAAATTTCCCGTCCTGATGTTCTGATTAAGAAGACTGAAAAACTTTATTTTAAAATCTTGTTTACAGCTACTTCGATTCCGACAGGTAAAATAGAAGTCGTTTGCAATTTCCATTACAGCTGCGTCGATGGCTTACAACATCCCAGTTGCCTTAAGTCCGACAACTGCACAGTTTACCTTAAAACGTCCAATTCTTTTTCCCTGGTATCTGAAATCATACATTACTTTTCATAAAATTCTCCCATCCCCTTTTATTCCGACAGTTGAACGTTGCATATCTTAAAATTTTCAGCTGCTTCACTTCCAAGAATGAGTATACGTTTGCCTCAAGAAATCCATTTCATCGGTCTTAATTCCAACAGCTGAACAAGGATTATTTCAAAACTCGGTTGCGACAAATGGACATGCTTATTTCGAACATTTCCTTCCAGCTGGTTTAGTTCGTACAAAGAGGACATCTTCTCTATTATGTTTTCTTCCAGCTGCTTCCATTCTGCATTAATTTTGATACCTGAAAAAATGCTTCCATTAAACTTAACTTAGATACCATTTTAAGATCCCAAAACTGGTCATTGATTCTAAATTCCCATTCTAGGTGCCTTGATTACAATAACTAAACAGGGTTTGTTCTAAATTTTCTCCTCAAGCTGCCGTGATTCTGATAACCGAACTTCTAGATGAACAATGCTTATTCTAAAATTTCACATTTCAAGTTTTGACTCTAATAACTATAACTAAAAATGAACAAAAACTGAAAAATGCTTATTTCAAATTTTATTTACTGGCTGCCTTGATTCTGATAACTGAACAACGCGTATTCCACAATTATCCTCTACCGCCTAAGATTCTCAAGTTGAACAATGTTTATTCTAAAATTTCCCTTCGAGCTGCTTTGACTCCTAAAACTGAACAAAGCTTATATTAATAAAAGTTCTTTACCAGCTGCCTTGATTCTGATAAGTGAAAAAAAAAGTTATTTCACAATTTCCTTTCCGACTGCTTATCTTATGATTTCCCTCCTAGCTGCCTTGATTCTGACACCTGAAAAATGCTTATTTCAAAATTTCCATTCTAGTGGCCTCGATTCCTATAAATGAGCAAAGCTTTTCCTAAAATTTCCCTTCTAGCTGCCTTGATTCCGACAACTAAAAAATGCTTATTCTAAGATTTCTCTTATAACTGCGTTCGTTGTTTCCGACAAAGCTGACTTGGTTCCAATAACTGAAAATGCTGATTTCATAATTTTCCTCCTAGTTGCCTTGATTCTGATACCTGAAAATGTTCTTTTCAAAATTTCCCTTATAGCTGCTTTGATTCCTGTAATTGAACAAAGCTTATCTTAAAATTGCCCTTTTATTTACCTTTATCCCCAAATATTAAAAAATGGTTTTTAGAAATTTCCCTTGTAGCTGCCCTGTTTCCGACAACTTAATGTTTATTTCAAAATTTCCTTTCTAGCTGCCTTGATTCCGACAAGTGAAAAATGCTTATTTCAAAATTGTCCCTTCTAGCTGCCTTGAGTCTAATATCTGATAAATGCTTGTTTTATCATTTCCCTTCCAGCTCCCTTGATATGATACCTGAAAATGCTTATTTAATTTCCACCCTACCTGCTTTGATTCCTGTAACTGAACAAAGCTTATCTTAAAACTTCCCTTTTATATGCCTTAATTCCGGAAAATTCAAATGATTTTTAAAAATTTCCCTTCTACCTACCCTGATTCCGATAATAGATAATGCGTTTTCCAAAATTTCCCTTCTAGCTGCCTTAATTCCAATGACAGAACCAAGCTTGTATATATATATAAAAAAAAAATCCCCTCTGGAGGCCTTGATTCTGATAACTGAAGCATGTTTATTTCAAAATTTCCCATGCAACTGCCTTCATCCTGACTAACGGAAAATGTATAGTCTAAAAGTTCCTTTCCAACTGCCTTAATTTCGGTAACATGAGTATCATTCTAAAGGTTCCTTTCTAGCTGCCTTGATTAAGATAACTGAACAATGTTTATTCGAAAATTTACCCTGCACCTGCAGCGATTCGGATAAATGAACTTCTACCTGCCTTGATTCCTATAACTGAACAACACTTATTTTGTAATTTCCTTTTAGCTGCCTTTTATTCCAGCAACTGAAAAAACCATATCTTAAAATTCTTCCATATGCCTTGATTCCGACAACTGAAAATTCGCACCTCGAAATTTTTAAATCCCTTTACCTTGAAAATAATGCCTATCTTAAAATTACCCTTCCTGTTGCTACTATTTGGACCACTGAGCAATGTTCACTTTAAATTTTTCATACATTTGCATTGATTCCGATTTCTTTTAATCTTTTGCTTTATTTAACTTATCCAAAAAATAAGTGAATTAAGTTATAGTGAGACCAGGAAGGAAGGAGTTAAGTAGTGAAGGTTATGGTAGGGATTTCTTCTTATTGTGTATTGTTTGGATTCGTGCATGATCAGACATATAGAATTGCCTAAGGGCAGACGTATCCTTTGCTGGAATAAGGCTGATGGTAACAAAAGATGATCCCCCAAGCATCCTGAGTCAGTTCGGTTTTGTAATTGCCACAGGAGTTAAGCTACCAAGATGTATGTGAAATGTATACGTGTATGTTTGTGACCGTGTGATATCCGATAATCCTGGATTATCTCTTTAATTTTTACCCTTTTGACAATTAACCATCTGGTACTCTTGATCTTGTTGTCTACCTGATAACTTTCTTTCCAAGACGAAAGCGCTTGGATTTCTGCCTATCATTTTCCTGCGGTATTCGCTTATTATCTATGTATGGCTGTATGCATATGGTGAATGATGCTTGTAATAAAAATTCCCTTTTGATCTGCCTTGATTTCAACAACTAAACTACACATCTTTATATCGTTTCTATTTGTTCCGATGCTGATAACTGAGCGATTCTTAAAATTTCACTAGCAGCTTACTAGATTAAACAATTAAAATATTTCCTATAAATCTGGCTTGATTTCGACACTTGTACATTTATCGTGAAATCTCTTTTCCAGCTGCTTCAATTCTAACAATAACTTTTATCGTCAGCGTTTCCGACCAGCAGCTTCGAATAGTACAACTGAACAAATTTTCCTCGTTTTCCTTTATTCCAAAAACTGGACAACGTTTGCCTTAATGTTTGTCTTTCATCTGCTTTCACTTTGAAAATAAAACTACGCTTACATTAAAACATCTTTACAATTTGCCTTTATTTCTTAGATTGAAAAATAGGCATCGCTTATCCCAAAATTCCTTTTAGTTCTGCTTGATTCCGACAACAGAACAAGGCCCTTCTTTATATTTTCACTCTAGCTGCTATGATTCGACAGTGAAACAAAGCTTATCGTAAAAGTTCCCTCAATTTCCCTCATTTCTACAACTGATTTATTTCCCGTTCCACTTTCTTCGATTTGGAAAACTCGACAATTAGTTTTCCTAAGCAATTTCCCCTTTATCTCCCATGATTCCTTTTCCTTTTTTCTCCGGTTCCATTCCGCCGGAGGCGCTCTGCGACAACTGAATAATGCTTACCTTTGAATTTCCCTCTAAACAGCTTTAATTCTGACAAATGGCGCTTAAATGAAAATTTCCCCACAGCTTCATCGACTCGGATGCCAGAGCAACGCTCATCGCACAGTTTCCCGTTCTGCTGCGTCAGTTCAGACGACTGACTGACCAATGCTCATCGAAAACCGTCCTTCCAGCTGCTTCCTCTTCGACAACTGAACTATGTATATTATTAAAATCTCCTTTCTACTGCTTCGATTGGGCTCACGGAAAGTAGTCTGTAACAAAGAATAATATCAAGTTTGCAACCCGTTTCTTTAGCCAATGGCAAAATTTGGTAATAGTTGAAGAAAGAATAATAAACTTTTATTAATTAAGTCACCAAAGGAGAGAAAAGTCAGAAATAGAAGCTTTTATAAACTTTCTGCATAAGCAACACAATATCAATTAATATATATATATATATATATATATATATATATATATATAATATATATATATATATATATATATATATATATATATATATATATATATAATATATATATATATATATATATATATATATATATATATATATATATATATATATATATATATATATATATATATATATATATATATATATATATATATATATATATATATATATATATATATATATATATATATTATATATGTTACGGCCATTTTGCAAAATTGGTCATTTTACAAAATTGCCGGCCATTATGCAAAAGGACATTATTCGTGGTCATTTTGCAAAATGACCTAAATTTCTCAACATTTTGCAAAACGACCAAGATTTTGGTCAGTTTACAAAATTATCGTTGGTCAGTTTCACAAAATGTCCATACAGCAAGCAGCCAGATGGAAAAAAAGCGAAGGAATGATAAAACGTAGCGAACATAACTAATTTTATTAATTTTCAGAAAATACAACTTTCAAATACATCAAAACGTATAAAGTTTTAGCAAGTAACTAGTTTAATGCACACAAAGTACTAAGTTGATCGTCTTCTCCTGGCTTTCAGCAGTCCCTTACTGAGAAACAGTGTCACCACTCAGCTCCCATTACTATTGTGGAGAGAGCGGGGGGAGAGGGGGGAGGATAACAAGTGAATGATCGACAATTATACAGTACAATTACCCGTAGTGGGAAACGAGTAAATGAACCAATATTATAAGATATGATTTACAGAAGTTGGTCGTCTTCTCCTGGCTTTCAGTAGTGCCTTACTGACAACAGTGTCACCAGTCAGCTCCCATTACTATTGTGGATAGAGAGATGGGGGGGCGGGCGATAATAAGTGAATGATCGACAATTATACAGTACAATTACCCGTAGTGGGAAACGAGTAAATGTGCCAATATTATAAGAGGTGATTTGCAGAAGTGAATGACAAGCTTTTTTTTCCATATGGCTGCCTGCTGTATGGAGATTTTTTAAACGGACCAACAATAATACTGTTTATTTTGTAAACTGACCAAAACCTTAGTCGTTTTGCAAAATGTTGAGAAATTTAGGTCATTTTGCAAAATGACCACGAATTTGGTCCTTTTGCATAATGGCCGGCAATTTTGTAAAATGACCAATTTTGCAAAATGGCCGTAACATATATACATATATATATACATATATATATTAAAGGACATTTGTAGAATAATGCTTGTATATTAATCACGGTGATGTGATAAAATTCATTCATATATATATATATAGTATATTGTATCAGATGTCTGAAAATGAAATTTTCTCATGCTAATATAATTTTTTTCAAATTTGCGGATGCAGATGTGGATGTGGATATCAATCTTTTAAATTTGCGGATGACCATACACTCGCAGATGCGGATGTGGGTCCGGATACTTTATAAATCTAATATATGAACGTACTAACAGTAACAGCGATATACGAACATTTTATTTATCTTGGCATAAAGTTATTTCATGCACTTTGCATGGTAAGGGTAACAAAACTTAAAGCCATTCTTTAAATGAGAGAGAGAGAGAGAGAGAGAGAGAGAGAGAGAGAGAGAGAGAGAGAGAGAGAGAGAGAGAGAGAGAGAGAGAGAATTTCATAAAAAAAATGCAATACCCTGCCTTTAACATTACAACTGCTGCAAATGAAATGAAATTAATAAAACATATATGCCTTAATAAATATGCTATATAACTATGACGTTATAACAGCGCTACTTATAAATTATATACTGTATGGAATGTGTAATTGTGTATCATGTATTCTGTATAATAAAACGAAAAAGCCAAATTTAGCCGCCCCCCAAAAAAGAAAAAATCTGCTTTTTGCTAACATTTTTAGTATGGCCTATTAAACACTGAGTAGGGGGTGATATCAGCATATGCGCATTCTCAAAGTGTGGATGCTGATGCGGATGCGGATGTTGCTTGCAATCCTAATGCGGATGTTGATGTAGATGCTGATGTTAAGAAATTGTCGATGCGGATTTATAAAAAAAAGATGCGGATAATCCGCAGGTGCGGACACAGATATCCAATACATCTCCAATATATACTATATATATTATTTACCCTTTATGTTAAAAACAGATGCAAGGGCGAATGAGTTTCTGCATATACGTATGTTGTTAATAACATTTCCATACTGTAAATAAATAACAATGATCCTTATAGGGGATAGCAGTTTTTTGTTATGCTGTTAAGAGCAAAGAACAACAGGCGAACACAACGCACTTTTTCTGCTCCGGGTCCGAGGACAACTAACTTACAAGGAAAGGAAGAATTGTAGAGCTGATGAAATAACTAAAACATTCCTCGAAAAATTTAACATTTAACACAGGGGAACAGAACCCCCTACTGACCTTCGGAAAACATTTGCCAATGAGCACCACGTTCATCTTGGGAAAGTAAGGCAAAAGCTGCTGGTGGCTAGGCAAACAGACCGGTGTCCTCCTCGAAAACCCAGTTACGAATTCTGAGGGGCCGTAAGATCGCAGGGCCTAGAAAGCGGGAAGTCATAGACACTATCGCCAAGATGCCATGACCCTTAGCTGTAAACTATAAGACACATTGCTCAATCCTAAAAATACATAGGAAATTAATCTAATATGAAGAACAACACGCGAAGATCGATATATGAATAATTCTTTTACGTAATATCATATGCAAAACCACACACGCATATATATATAATATATCATATATATATATATATTGTGTGTATATATATATATATATATATATATGTATGTAATAGTATATATATACATATATATATATATATATATATATATATATATATATATGTATAGTATATATATATATATATAATATATAATATCTAATATATATCTATATATATATATATGTATATATATAATATATATATATAAGTTAATAATATATATATATAAGAATAATATAATAATAATATATATTTTAAAAATATTAATGGTTAAAATTAAGTATACTAAATAATATAATATAATTCAGCGTATGAAGGTGGACTATTAGAAAACGTTGCAACTTCATTACAATTCTTTATTTCCTACGGTTTTTCCGTAATTACCACCAGGAGGTTACTTGCGGGTCAGAAATCGACTCTCATCGGGGATTAAGTTTCCGTACTGGCTGCGAGGCTCTCCCCAATCCCCGAACACTCTAATATTAAGAAACGCCATTCGAAAAAAATTGGATAAAATATATATAGAAAGAAAAAGTCATCTTTCCAAGTCATAGGCCCAAGGTCGACATGCATATGAAACTGCCTGCCTAGCCATGGAGTCCATTATTTATTTTATTAAACAAACTGGTTCCCCAGGTTAAATTCACCCAGACCTCCTCCAACACAACTGTACCTCGAGCTAACTTTTATTGTTTTTCTGTCTTTTCTGTCTCCTTGCCTTCCTCGGCACAAAGGTTGGTTTAGCGGTCATTTGGTCTTTTTTAATTTTTTATATTCTTTTTTTTGTTTTC
Organism: Macrobrachium nipponense; assembly: GCF_015104395.2. Taxonomy (NCBI): domain Eukaryota; kingdom Metazoa; phylum Arthropoda; class Malacostraca; order Decapoda; family Palaemonidae; genus Macrobrachium; species Macrobrachium nipponense. The sequence continues at coordinate 55,338,432 of NC_087205.1, forward strand.
GTTTCTGATAAATTTTTAAGTTTTTAAATTGTCTTTGAATTTACAAACACAAATGTTGAATTTTAGAGTAATTTTTAAAGTAACTTTTTTAAAGTAATTTTAAAAATTTTAATTTAAATTTTATTTATTGTTTAACAGATTCCTTCCCTGAAGATGTAATCAATGGTATTACGAAACGTAGGAAATGAAAGAATTGGTAATGAATTGGCCAAACCCGTTTCTTAAATAGTCCACCTTCAACCGCTGATGTGTCCCTACCTGGCCGTCGCCTTCCATCGTCTTCCTGAATATAATAATCATATATACTATATATATTATATATATATATTATATAATATATATATATATATATAATATCTATATATATGTATATATATATATGTATATATATATATATTATATATATATATATAATATATATATATACATAGATGTATATATCTGTACATATATATACACATGCATATAATATATATACATATATATATATATATATATATATATATATATATATATATATATAAATATATATATGTGTGTGTGTGTAACTGAGGCCGCAGGCAAAATAGAGGAAAGATGTAACAAGCGATTTCGTGTAATTTCAATACAATTCCAAGGTACAATGTTAATAGCACTGAAAGTGGCTAACTAGGTAAACATAAAAGCTAAAAAAAAATATAAAAAAATTCATCAGATCACAGAAAAGAGCTAAAGCCAGTACAAGGTAAAAACAACCGTCCGACTGGTGGGTTATCTAATGCCCCAAATAAGCTCAAGGCTAAACGATAGAATATGATGACAAGGTTGACACTTAATCTTCAGTCTCTCATAGTAAATCTATTAACTGGCTATGCCAACATTTGCTTTGTAATTAGAATCCTATGGGTGGAATGCAAGTAAACGTCACTGAGCTTAAGGTTAAACGATGACTTGTAAAACGAAAGAACACAATGGATGCGAAGAGCAGCCTTACACGAATGTGGCGACGGACTTTACCTCTGAATGAGAACCATTAAGTGTGGAAAAACACAACTGTCTGAGGTGTTCGCTGTCTAAATAGATTTTGGGATGCTTTATAGTCTTTGCCTATCTTAAATTTAGGATAAGGTAATTCCTACTTTGAGTAACAATACAAAATAATAGTGTTACCCTAAATACGAGGATTCCAATTTAAATAGACTCGGTACCACTCGAAGTGCATTTTTCAAGTTAATATTTGGAGGTTATAGTAATAACCAAAGGATAAACGTGAACGCTTAACTCGAAGCTTTGTGCCTGGAACAAATGCATGAACAATAGCTACATGGGGAAAATGGTAAATGTGTGTCGCCGTATCATTTGAATTTTGATAATAATCGAGTTTTGAACATTCTGCTCTGTCTATGAATACGAAATGAAAGGTCACAAAAAGCGTTGTTATCGCACTGTCTGTTTCATCTCAACTCATATGTTAGAGCAGGGTAAAGACTCCACTTCACGCATATTGATCAATGCTAAAGAAATTTCAGAAAATATGTAACAATACTTAGTAGCCAATTACTCACAATGCACAAAGGAATATCCAGTCGAATTATGTCTTCAGTGGGTGTCAACAAAGAGCTCTTATGATGGAGATTGGGAACTCTATTAGGTAACTGAAAAAAAATGGTTACACGAAGGCAACTACAATAGTTACACTGATGTAAAAACAACTATAATAGTCTCGCTGTTACGTTGTTTAACGGTAAACAGCTTCAACAACATATCGCGACTCTATTACAAATTAAAAAAAAAAACTATGTGGCAATGAGCGCTTCTTTAAAAAAAAAGTACCTAAATGGGTTAAGGTAAGAGCGAGTTATTCGCAACGGGAAAGATATCCATACACACGAAGACTTTTGCTGTAAAGCATATTCCAATGCCTTTTCTTTAAGAAAAATAGTCAAGGTGAGGATTCAATATCTGGTACATACATTTACAAAAAGGTGGCGTATATTTTATTCGATAACATGCAAAAAGCAAGGAACCTTAGCTGGTAATATTCACGGAAACGTTATTTTCAATAATATAATAACAATAATGTTGGAAATCCCCATAATCACTTAATAGAAATAATTTTCAATCTATAGCAAAATGGAACACAAAATTTTCAAGTTAATGGCAACGTTTCTACCAACAAAGTCAACTAGGTAACACAAGAGAGAGAACTAAAATACTTGAACAGTACATGATAATTTACCTGGACAGGCCACTTATCCTGCAGACCATCGAATTGTACACAAATTCCCAACTCATCAGTAACTCAACTGATCAAATTTCATTCGAATTACTTCTGAGTGAACATTCAACAGAAATAAATATCTCTCACACCGGGACCAAACAGGACTTACGAGTGAGATGCACAGTACCTCCATGCTGTACAACCTTCGTAACGTATGAAGAGTAAACTTTTTCTCCTTCATCCTAATAATAAAGAGAGACGATAATAATAATAATAATAATAATAATAATAATAATAATAATAATAATAATAATAATAATAATAATAAAGAGAGCAATTTCACTGATCTAATCGTTGGACACGGGAAAATTACGTCTGCCTTTAACTTATCCGCAAAGGGCGAAGCGTCATTTAAAGATGATAATGTAATCAACATACCTGGAATAGAGCATTCGTCACAAGAAAGAAAAAGGAAAAAAAAAAGAGGCAATCCATTTAAATGCAATACGATGGGTATTGTGTGGCTCATCCTTGATTCAACCGTTATAACAGAACGCATGTGGCAAAAACATTGAACTACATGTTTAGTTTAGTTTAGTATATCTTGGTTTTGCCAGACCACAGAGGTGATTAATAGGTCTCCTAGGGCTGGTTCGAAGAATGAGATATTTTTACGTGGCTAGGAACCAATTGGTTACTTAGAAAAGGGACCTACAGCGTTTATGTGAGATCCGAACCGCATCGAGAAATGAATTCTGTATCTCAACTAGAACTTGACTCATATATTTATGTAAGGCGTAATGTATATTCATATAATAGTTTAAGTGAGTAACTATCCGTGCGACATGGGCAAAAAGACAAGTCTCTATATAGTATACCCAAATTGCCTTTGGTCCGAGGTTCGGGACGGTGTTTAACATAACACGTCCTTACGATCGGAACTATCGTCACGACCTTCTCTTGCATTATCAACCTCTTTGGCGTTATTGGTATAATATTTATTTTTCACCTCAGCCATATGAAGTCATTTTAATGTTGTTAAAACAAACTCTCTCCAAGCTTCAAAAATAAGGAGGCAAAGACGATCTTAATCCTGCAAATTACAATTGGGATCTTTTTTTAATGTTTCTACAGCATGGAATATAAAGAAACTTCTTTTTCTCAGAGTATCGGATTTTTTGTCATAATCCATTAAATTCCAGTTCATATAACTAATATAAGTTTCATAGGAAAAGCAAATTCGGGACTTCATCTCTCATTTACTGACTCACAACAACAAAAATTGTCTGGTTCTAGGAAACAGCAAGGGTATGATACGCATAAAAAAAACACACAATTTAAGAGATGAACAGCGTTCAACAGATGATAGGCTATATGTTAATGGACTTCGTCTCCAAACTGCCTATGATAATTAGTGGTATTAAGCAAACAATCACTTCTTATTAAGCAATTCTAAACATTCTCTTTGGTGGTGTTTATCAATACCAAACATAGACTACATATATATATATCACTACCATGAAATTTCATAACAGAAAGGAAGTTTTGTTTGTTTGTTTGTTTCAACATTCAAAAGACAAGCGCTTTAAGAATACTGCTTTGCACTATTGTAGTTATGTGATGATATCTATACACATTTAGGAACTGTAACATAGATGAACAAATAAAACAAACAATATTGGCGTGCCTGAGAGATGAAGCGTTTGCTCACGTTTCCTAGGTACGTGTATCTTTCAAGCCAACCGTCCTTAAGTTCAACCACAAGTGAATAGGTAGTAGGCTGGAGTCCAGAAGAAAGGGAGTGCCTGTAGCATCATCATCCCAGAAGACTTATTAAAAATCCAAAAGACTGTATCCTTCTGGAGCCATTACCTCCAAACAGAAAACAGTTGAATATAAAAGATCGGGTAAGATATATATATATATATATATATATATATATATATATATATATATATTATATATATATATATATATATTTATATATATCCAAATCGCCACTTCATTAATTAAGCGCAGTCATAAATCTTACATAAGTATAAAATTCGGCAGCAGAACGACGGAGAATATCTGCAAACCTTCCACCAAAAAGATGAGGCTTTAATGAAGTTCCAGAATGAAAATGTCGAAGGTCAGCGAAGGATAAATCATCATCGCCTTCGAAGGAGTGGAGTGTAAGATTGTAAAGGTCATCAAAGAAAATGGTCCAATTGGGCTGATCGTCTCTGATCATCTCTCTTCCTCGGAGATGCTGCAAGATCAGGAGGCGCAGCCGAGATGACGAGGAGGTATATATGAGCCAAGTGAGAGAGGGAGGCGAGTAGATGTTGGAATACAGGTGGTTTCATCAAAGTTCAAAATGTGACTGGATTACAGTGATGCTCACTCTAATGAACAAACGGGAGCCAAAATAAAGAGTAAACTGAATTAGATAATGAAAGAGGCAACATATGCATTGATGACATTACCGGTTTACCAGAATATCAAATTGTGATAAGAATGATCGTGATACCGAGAAAGCAGATTAAGAAAATAAATGATAACATTAATAAAAATATATACGATGACGAGTGAAATTATTATATTATTATTAATGATTAACACCTTTACTGCCATCAAAGAACATTAGGAGTAAGTCTCCTTGTGTGATAATAATGACATGACGATAACTAAGAATAACAGTAGCAGAAATGTAAAAAATGCTTGTAGTTCATTCGGGAGAGAATTCAGGCAATGTCTATTTGGCTTCTCCACCAACTTCAAAGTTGATTTCATAATCTGAAATTGATAACACGAAATTGCGCAAAAGGTAATGGCAGTATCAGTCATCAAATTGAACAAACCCGAAGGAGACATCTAATCCTGTACCGCGTATGATGTGCCAAATGCAATAAGTCGAAAATAGTGGATCATCCTGATGATTATCAAGGTAGAAGATACTGGTATATGGATGAAAAGAACAGTTGACATTGGCAACAAATAAATAATTTTCATGATGATTAACTGTGGAATGCATAACAAAGATGCCTCGGCTGGCTAAGTAGTAAAATAAGAATAATGATAATGACGATAAGGACGGCCAGGATTATATCAAATATGTCCCATATGTTATCCATCATCTCAGTTCCATAAATCAATGAAAAAAATAATACAAACAAAAAGAGCAATGGTAGGAAGGGCGTTTGTAAAACATAGTCTCTCTCCAAAGCTTCTCCGTGATTTACATATATATTCCATTTTTCAACCTCTATAGAAAAACACAGAAAGAAAAATGATAGAAGTAATCTTGTAATATTTACGATTTCACGTAGATACCAACTGGAATAGATAGAGGAATACATCAATCAAAGGGAGGTGGGGGTTAGAGAGAGAGAGAGAGAGAGAGAGAGAGAGAGAGAGAGAGAGAGAGAGAGAGAGAGGAACCTTATACTTCTGACGATTTAATCTAGGAGAAACAAGTAATAAATTTTTAAGCAGAGAGAGAGAGAGAGTGAGAAGAGAGAGAGAGAGAGAGAGAGAGAGAGAGAGAGAGAGAAAGTCTTACTAAAACAAACATGCTAGCAGTAAATTATCCAGCACTAAAAAAGTGTAAATAAAAAAGATTCGGATTACACTGGCAAATAGCTGCCCTAAACCTCTGATCAAACGACGACCAGGACCCTTCCCACACTAGTATATATCAGACAGTACTGTACAAGAAGTCATTTTAATACGCCATTCTTTTTAAACTGCTAATCGTTAAGGGTCTCCAGTCACCCACCGGTCAGTGGGTTTGTTCTGCGAAGTTAGCAACGACGCTGACCCCTGACATTTCCAAATTAAAATTCACCGTTGTAACCTTTCAACTAACGGCCTTCATATGAGGCTTCACAGCCATAAAGAGAAGTGTGATGTAATAAATGGAGAGACTGTTATGTTGATTATCATGCAACTAGTGTAACTAGGATGGAACAGACCTACGAGCTATTACGCCAGTTATTAAAACCTCAGTCATTCTCATAAAAGAACACGAAAAAGAAGCATGACAGAAATAAGAAGGAAGGTGTAAGTGCTATCACGTTGTCATAACCTTAGGACAGACAAACTCGAAGTCAAGAAGAGAAGTTTCCTACCAAGTCTGAAGGCTTTCGAAATGTCAAGAACGTCAACAGCAGCAGAGGATAAGTCATTTTCAGGTTTATAAATTTCACTAAACTTCCCCAGATCGATTACGACAATACTTCACCGAAGTATTGTTGGATACAATTACAGCCAATCTTCCATAAACATTCATTTAAATACTATTACAGTATTAATCTGCTGACATTTTTCCTGATAGTTTCAAGTTACTTACTGCTTAACAGAAATTCCTCCAGATACTACGACCGTTAATTTTCGTTGAAATTTCTTTTAATAAAGTCGTGGTCACTATGTCAGTGGCATGTCTCTAAATAAAAGTACAGTAACTATTTCATTGTAAATTTAAAAGATACCATTACGATCACTATACTATTGAAACTTTTCCTGATACAAATACTTTTAATGTTTCACTGAAACCTAAAGATATTCTTCTGGTTATCATTCTGCTTAAACGTTTCCTGTCTATTACAGTCAATATTTACTAATATTCTCTAAATACAACTACATACAATCAACATTCACTGGAGTTCCTGACTACTAGTCCAGTGAAATCTCTCCAGATACTATTAAGGTCAAGCCAACGCCCAGTAGGACTCCACAAAACCATAATCTTATGAAAAGATCAGTAACACCAACGTTGCTCTGTTCACTTATTAGAAATCATTATTTGTTACTTGTAACAAAGCTGAGGCAGTTGTTCACTGCTGCTGCTTTTATCATTTTCCTTAAATTCGATTTTTTTTCAAGTAATGTTTGTCGTTTTCTTTATGTGGTTACGCGTGTGTTTCTGGTTTCATCATTATAACCGACTGTTCTGGCATGAACAAGAAATTCAATTCACCGTCACATCTGATATCTCATTAAAATTAGATAACTAAATAATTCCATCATCATTGTCTACCAGAAATAAAGTCAATACAGAAATAAAATTTTATACATATATATGTATACACATAAATACACATACACTATATATATATATAATATATATAAATATATACATATATCTATAGACATACATATGTGTGTATGTGCATAAATATATAAATATGTATATGTATATGTATATGTATATACATATATATATATATATAATATATACATATATATGTGTATATACATATATCTATATATATATATATAATATACATATATATATATACATACATACTATATATATACATACATACATACATATATATATATATATATATATATATATATATATATATATATATATATATATCAGATCTCTAAAAGTATTGCTGTGATTAGTTCAAATTTACATGATACCAACTAGAAAACGTATCGAAAAACGACAATGATTTGACAGGAGATTGAGGACAGCTATCGCCCATCCCCAAGGCTTGTACCACTGCGAAGTCCTTAAAAAATCCTTTGTTTTGATATTCATGAGATGCAACCCATAAAACTGACCATTTCCTTTTAGGTTTAAAAACGGACACACGTAATTAACTAAGTGTTCATTAAATTCTATAATGAAGTACCCATGTTTTCCCTGTACATGGCTAGTGAACAAGTTGTGGCAAAAGTCGGTCCCCAAACAAATTTTACGCGAAAAATGCCAACAACAATTAAAGCAGCCCTTTACGGGATCTTTCATGTACTAAAGATAGAGGTCTTTCAGAGAGAGAGAGAGAGAGAGAAGAGGAGAAGAAGAGAGGAGAGAGGAGAAGAGAGGAGAGAGAGAGCGAGAGAGCAGGAGAGAGAAAGAGAGAGGAAGAAGAGAAGGGAGAGGAGAGAGAGAGAGAGATTCTTTTTGCTTGTTCAAGTATTCGAAGCTATTGCCTTGTAGGTTTAAGATAATGAATGGTGCCCATATCTACTGATTTGTACTAATTTTTGGCTCGTTCTAGACTAACATGCTGTAAAAACAAGGAAAAACATATTAGCAATAAAACAAAAAGTATCTTACAGTTTTACGTCAATTAAACAACCTTGGCAAGTGATGGCCATACTATCAATAAAGCAAAATTAGTACAGAAATTTAAGATTATTTTTACGAGGGTCAATGTCTGTTGTTATAACATGCCTTTCCTATTGTTTTTCGCATCAATTACTGGTAGTGTGAATCCTGTTTTATAATGCAGCAATAGTATTTACAGTTTAAACAACCGTTCACAATCGGTACATTCCATAACATCCCCCTACACTACAAACAGGGAGAGAGAATGACGTTACATATCAAAAGTTTAACTGCAAACAGGACGAACTATTTTGAGGACATAAAAATAATATTCAAATAACAATCTCCATTTTTCCGATACAATACTTATACCATGTAAGAGCAATCAGACATGCGGAAAACCATTATCAAACTGAGTGGACTGTACCTTCGAGACGTGGAATTTACAAAGATGAGATAGAAGGTATAAAAAATAAAAAAAAGAGTTCCCCCAAAAATGTAGCTCTTGGAGTACTTAAAAATATGCCAACTAATCTGCATGACCTAACAGGTCATTTCCCAAGACTTCCCTTTCCTTACACACCCGTGAGCATTTCAGATCTGCAATAACAAGAAAAACCACAAGACTCCCACGATAGCGTGATGAAAACAAAAATACTAAAACAAATATTCATGTCATGTAAACGCTTCCTGTCATTTTTTTAGATCAACGCCAGTTTAAGTAAAAAAAAAAATTATTATCATTAACGCAATCAAAATAACATTTCTTATCTCTGAAACAAAAATTTAAGGTGCAAATAAAATTCCGGGTTTCTGTCAAAAGATAACCAAGAGGGAAAATAACGACAGGCGAAGGCAGTAAAGCCAAGATACAGGTAAAAGGAAAGGCAAGAAAAAAGGAGAGAGAGAGAGAGAGAGAGAGAGAGAGAGAGAGAGAGAGAGAGAGAGAGAGAGAGAGAGAGAGTCTGTAATCGAATATCTTCAAGCAATATGGAATCGTCAGTCACTCTGATAAACTGCACATCTCTCACCTTGAATGGTTCCAAGGTGACAAACCTTAGTGGTTGTGTATCGCAAGTTCTTGCGAATATAATGATAGTAATCTTTAACACTTGGAACTCAAAAATAAAAAAAAAACAAAAACAAAAAACTTTAGTTTCACTTCTTTGACAAAGCACAGAAAGACTCGAATAAAAGGAACCCAGAATAGAAGTTATAATGAAGCCAGAATATACATTTCAATCCATAATTACATTTGCCAAGAATCCCCATAATTTAGTTCTAGGGGACGCCTAATTACACGAACAAATGTTTGACGACGAACAGCAATAATCACGAGGGATCTGTCATCAAACATCATAATGGGACCATCTGTGAGTTTCCCAGATAATAAGGACTGTTGCCGTTTCAAGATGATATAGAAACTTGAATCTTCCAAATAAGGAGTAGAGCCGTCTCTTACGGTTTTACCCTCTGTTCTTACCTCTCGTTCCTATCACTCATCATTATAATATTAACTGTGTGCTAATGTAGTAGAAGTCTGTGTTCATGTAATAAAAGGGAGTGAGGCAGAGTAAATTATAAGTGTTTTATTTGATAGATAAATTATCACTGACCATGATTTAAGCAAGCTAAAATAAAACATTCTGTACTTAAAAAAACTAAGAACCACAACGAAAATAAATGTAGTACTGCAATTTGTACTTTAAAGGCTCTAAAATATGTAGACGTTAAGACGGAATTGCAATTTGCTATGACTTTCACAAGGTAACATAAGGGTCACCTTTTCTGTATTTCATTAAAATTCTCGACGCTCGTAACAAGGACTCGTGTTCTCAAAGACGGTGTCTGAGTATTCGATATAAAACTTCGAGCAGCGGAGATGAATTGTTTGTGTAGGAGGCAGCGTAAGGAAAATTGATAGGTTTGAAAAATGTTGAGGGACACAGAAAAGGAAAAAAATGATCTGATTACAGGATCGATGGGGTGGGTTTGGGGCGGCTCGATCAAGTAGGAAAGTATGAAAACCGGAGGACGATAAGTTGATGAAAAGAGTTTATAATTCAGTGTGTGTGCATATCTATATCTATATATATATATATATATATATATATATATATATATATATATATATAGTAATAAAAGTCTCGTTCCCTCAGTGAAAATGTGGGGATGTGATTTCTGGCGCTCCTAAAATGGCCTTGTATGGCGGGACGAGACTATTATTACAAGTTAAAGTTAAGTATAGCTTAGTTTTACCAGACCACTGAGCTGATTAACAGCTCTCCTAGGGCTGGCCCGAAGGATTAGATATTTTTACGTGGCTAGGAAACAACTGGTTACCTAGCAATGGGACCTACAGCTTATTGTGGGATCCGAACCACACTGCATCGAGAAATGAATTTCTATCACCAGAAATAAATTCCTCTTGTTCCGCGTTGGCCGCGCCGAGAAACGAACTTCCGACCACCGGATTGGTAGCCGAGCGCGAAGTCCAGTCGGCCAACGGGGAACTTAAAATTACAAAAATCTACGGCTAAAGGCCGATATCAGTGAAGGAAGAAATTTACGTAAAACTCTGAACCTTAAGGGTGTAGGGGACTCAAGTAGGTACCGAAATAAATGAAAGTGGTTGATTGCAGGTCCACAGGAACACGTGCTAAGAAAAGACCCAGACACAGAGATATGATTTGCGCAGAGCGGCTTAATAAAATAAAAGCGTCATACCCAAGGGTTTCCAAATTTCTTCTCACAACCAGGCCCGATATTTGTCTGCAAAGAGATTGCATTCTAGCATCTGTACTATGGCGATGGACACGTGGGAAATGTTACACATTACTTTCTCTTAGTATTTCATATCAAAGCTCACTCATAGGGGGCATAGAATAACTGGAAACTTACACAGAAAGGAATACTATGTTGCTTGATTAACTAGGAGATGCTTAAATATCACCACTAGCATCACAAAAAGAATTAATTACAGCACTGAATCAAAATTGGGGTGTGAGAAGCTGAGCCAAGAAGGGGGGGAAGGTCGCCTTGGAAAGAATGAAACAAAATACAGACTAAGGCAAAAACAATTTCTGGCTGCACCTGAAATTACTCTCTACCGTACTTGGAAATCTGTGGTCTTGTTGTCTTCTCATTAGCTGATCGAACTGTGTACTATGGATAGTAAAAGAACACGTGTGTTATCCCCAAAGGTAGCAGGGGAGCAAAAGGGGGTGGGAAGTGGTGTTCCACAGGCGAGAAGTGTCTGAAACTTCTGAGACCTCTCTGGTACTTCTCAGGAAATTCTGAGAATGATCTGCAGTTGCCTCCTCCTTTTAAAACCTCTGGCATTGAAAGCCTCCACCCACTTCCAGGATACCTGTGGAGATTAATTCCAGGGAACTAATAGGAATTGAGGAGATGGTTTACAGAGAACGAGGCTTTCAGTTCAGAGGGGCAACTCGAGAATAAACTTCCTTTAGAAAATGGTATTATTTTACTTAGTTCTGGCTTAAAATCCTGAACACCTCTCCATTCTAGAGGACATTTCAACCCTCACAGGACAAGCCAGAAACATACAAATTACTGAGTCTTCTATACTCCTTTAAATGGACTTATGGCATAAAAAAACAAAACTCTGCAGATATTAATTTTCATATTTGAATGTTTATTTGACAGACAGAAAATTTAAAATCATATCATTCTCGAAAATTTATCAGATCAAGAAAATTAAAGAATAAAGTGTGACATGACTAAAGACACTAATAAATAACAATTTGCTGCAGCACAACAAAGAGAAGGAAAGTCAAATTTTATTACTCTTAAAATAGAGCGTCACACTGGGAATGATTGTTAAAATGAACAGCAAATAATGATCAGAAAAATTATCTTAACCTACAGAGATAATAGTAAACATAATTCTATCATGTATAATACTGTCAGCTTATTGTTTAAGGCAGCACATTCTATTAATTTGCTCTGATGGGGTGATATGATGCGTTCGTAGGGGTGTTAATAGCCCTACGATTTCATTAAGTAATTTGTCCCGTGCCATTAGGACGACGCATAACAGTATTAATTTCTCCATGGGGAACATTAGCGTAGACTAAAAAGGGACAGAATTGAGAAAAGTGATTCTCTTTAGAGAGGAAACGAAATTACACAAATGTAAGTCTCACCGGAGACATTGACAAATACACAAAAAAAAACATAATTATATATATATATATATATATATATATATATATATATATATATATGTATGTATCTACATATATATATATATATATATATATATATATATATATATATATTATATATATATATATATATATATGTATCTACATATATATATATATATATATATATATATATATATATATAAATATATCTAATGTAGATACATATATATAATATATAATATATATATAATATATATATATATATATATATATATATATATATATTTATATATATATATAATATATATATATATATGATATATATATAGTAGAGAGAGAGAGAGAGATAGAGAGAGATGAGAGAGAGAGAGAGAGAGAGAGACTAAGGGGAATATTAAATCAAAACAATGTATAAATGAACCAGGTTTCTAAAATATATCTAAAGTTGTAGCATTTTTGCCGGCTAAAATTTTTCCTAGTCGCATGGAATGCGGAGTGCCTAGAATAGGCACTGTGCCAATTGGGGCTTAAAGGGACATATCTTTGCAGATTACATATGCCCTGATAGTAGTTCCTAACGAAGTACTAATTCATAAGGCCAGAATGGCTGGCGGATTGGGCTCTGCCTAAGTAAAGCATACAATGGAAATAAATGCCTAAAGGCGATGATGAAGAGGAAAGGAAACTATGGAAGAGAAGATATAGACAGTACAAAAATAGAAACGGTTACAAAAAGGATAGGTATGAAGTAAAAGTAGCATAATCGGGCACTCTCCTCTGGATGGAGAGGGTCAGAATTCTCAATAAGAGGGTAGCACTAGGTCACGTAGGGTTTCTGAAAATCTCGACGCCCTTTTCCCTTCTTCCTTCGACCTTGGAGAGGTTGGTTTGAAAGACTCAAGCCCTTTGAAGATGCCAGAGGGGCATCGGCTCCGGCTGCTGCGACAACCGGGGCACTGGCACTCATCCCCGTGCCTAATGCTGCGTGGCTCAGTTCCCCGAGTTCTTCAGCCAAATAGGATTTAGCAGAGTCCTTACTCTGGACTGGTTAGCTGCTGATGGAGGGGAAGTGGAGGACGACAAGCAATCTGGACTGAGAGCTCCGGTAGGGAGTCTTGAGTCTTGCCTTGGCATTAGCACTGAGGACATTCCTAGCGTAGTGAGAGGATTCGAACGTAGCTTAACACCCATGAAGGACGAAGCCTGGCACTGCCTGGTACCATCAAGTGGCATCGGCTGTGCAGAGGTAGTTCTTGGAGGACCAGAGGATTGGTCTGGAGCTATGTAAGGGTGGGGACCCTGAGATGATACAAAGTTAGAACACTTAAAAATCTTGTCCTAGCAGGACGTCATAACCTCCTGGAATATAGGTAGTTACTGCCATGGTACATATCTTAGAGCGGTAAGGCCACATGACTCACAACCGGACAGTAGCCAGGAACATTTTGACATGGTTGAGGCTCTCTATCGTAACGAATTGGTGCCTATCAACCCAAGCTCTATAAGGAATTTTATCCTCTGGAATGATGGATGTCTGCGCACCAGAGTTTTCGAAAGCTCGGACCTGGTGGTCAGGACAGCGACCTCCGGGAGGTGCGACAAATATAGGGCCCTGAGCAGGAGGGCCTAGCGTTGAAGGATCCATCACTGCCATGGCAATGGCAGAAACAGGAGCTTTCTTGGGGCATCCCACCCAAGCATCAGTGTGTCCATGCACTTTGCATGAGTCACAGAAACTCTTGCTAAAATCAGGCTTGGGCCTGTTGTTTCGGTTCCAATGACCATTATTCTTATTACTATGATGATGGGGAGTTCCACACAGTTTCCGTAGAGGATTATTGGGGCACTTGGTAGCATGAGAGGTGGCAGTTGGAGTGAGAGGGAGAGCAGGGCGAATTTCCCTCTTCAAAGAACTCTGCAGTGGATGGTGGGTGTCATAGGCATCAGCCCATCCACAGCATTCCAAAATAGTTATAAGAGCCTTGTCCACCAAATGGGTGGTAATGTCAGGGGGAGCATAGGACAGGAAGTCGTCCAATTGAAAGTTCTAAGACCTCCTCAATGGACGTTAGATATCCACTCTGTCCATGTTTGGTTAACCTCCTTGGGCATGCTCCTCCACTGCTGTCTCCACCGGTCTGGGGTTAGCTCGTAAGCCCCAAGGATTACTTCTCGGATGATGGTGAGATCTTGTTGCTATTCACGGGGAGGGCTTTGAATGCAGCCTGCCTTCTGCCAGCGAGATGCTTGCCAAGGAGAAGGGCCACTTCCTGAGGGGTTGGATTGAAGTTCTCGAACACCTGCTCCACATGATCGAGCCAGGTGTCGGACTCGTTACCGTCCCAAGTCCTGATGAGGGTTACCATGCTGTTGAGGTGAGAGTGTGGAGAAGGGAGTGCAGGGGGCGTGGCACTCTGGACTGCCATAGCCAGTTGATGAGCTCTCTCTGCAGCTTCTCTTCTCTCTTGGGGTTCTCTGTCTTTCTCCCTTTTGGCTCCTTGGAATTCTCTTTCAGGTGCTTCTCTTTTCTCTTGTGCTTCTCTCTCAGCAGCTTGGAATGCTCTCTCAGCTCCTTCTCATTTCTCTTGTGCTTCTGTCTCTTTCTCCCTTTCTGCTGCCTAGAAGGCTCTCTCTGCAGCTTCTTTCATTTTATCATTCACCCAATTTATCAGTTTTGTGCTCTCCAGCCCCATTGCTTTTCTGGCTTCAGTGAAGGCTTTAACCTCTCCCAGTGCTGCGTTACTGGCCATCTTCTCAAGAGGTAAAACGCTAGTAGTCTAGCCTCGGGATAATAGAATTGATGGCAGTCACCAAAACTGCAAATGTCGCCAGAAGCAGACGAGATGACAGCCAAAAGGCTGAAAATGTCCTCCACATAGTGTGGAAATCTCATGCAGGCGACATGGTAATAATAGTAAAACAAACTGTAAATGCCTCACGCAATTAGCATGGGAATGGCAGCCTAATAGACTGGATGAAATCAACTCTGGTGCGGAAAACTCACACAGGCGACATGGAAATAATAGTAAACAAATTGTAAATGCTTATTGCAGGTGCAGAAATTCATGCAAATGCTGTTGTAAATCAGGCTCAATTAAGCTGTAACGGGATGCCACATAAAGGCGGAACTCTCAATGCCTAAACTGGGTGGCAATCACTGTAAATTCCTGTAAGTTACAGATATGCTGGTGTGTAGATTTAGGCTATGTACAAGCGGAAAACTCAACGCTGATACTTAGCAAAATCGCTCAAAAAAAACTCTGTAAATACAGTTACTGACTTTGTAAAATATTACAAAGTCGCCATGTACTCACAGAAAACTCAACGTGAATACTGGTAAATACAGTTGATAACATATATAAGGGATTTTTATCGTCTCGAGAACAAGATGAAAGAAAAAATATTCTTTTTTACCAACGCTAATCCTCGGTCTTGCCTTACCCTTCAACTCTATCTGGAAATGCTCAGAAGTCTTATTTTGTTATGCTAGCGTCGTAAACAAATAAAGAGAAGAGGAAGAACCAAAATAAAACTTCTCTTACCACTGTGTAACTTCACAGAATTCCCATTATACCCTTTAGCTACTTCTATATACTTTCTCCCTCGCGAACCTAAGACCTACCTAATCCTAACTCTCGCAAAATTAAATTCATAGAGAATCTGGCTTTCACCCGGGCCGGCGAGACGGAGGGGGTTGTTGGGGGAGATTGGATTTGCACCTGGCCTTAATCCAAGGCCGCGTTAGGAGACTTAGAGAAAAGGCCGAGAAGGAAAACAAACACATGATGAACGTTAATTTTCTTTGTCGCTTATTCTAATGTTAAATGAATTTACGATAATGTTTTTTTCTAACTTATTTACTCTTCTTTTTCTTTTTCATAAATGGGGGACAATGCGATAGGACTTGATTGGACACGTGGCCAGGTATTTCTCCAGGAACACTCCTCATGTAAAAGGATTTGAATTCTCCATATCCTGCCTAAACATGCAAGATAAAGAGAGAGAGAGAGAGAGAGAGAGAGAGAGAGAGAGAGGAGAGAGAACGAGAGAGGGAGAGAGAGGGAGTTTAGATTTCGAGAGAGAGAGAGAGAGAGGGGCGGGGGATAATTCACCCAGGCAATAATGAAGCAGCGCAGATTCTTTTTTAAAAGCCCAACTACGGAATCTCTTTACGACACTTGATTCGACTATTTGCACTGAAATATGGCACTAGCATTTATCGCACTCCCTAAATACCTATATGAGCTTCATGCAAAAGCACATATGAAAATAAAGCTAAGGTTAAAACTTTTCTCTCTCTAGGCATGCACGTTCCTAAGAATCTTCCTATCGCTATTCTAAATGGCAGTCAGATTCTATTCACTCCTAACTAGAATCCTTGTAATATACAAATAACAGAAAATAAAATTTACTCTTTACCTGTTGTGGCGATTTGGGAGCCCTTGTCTTGCGCTTGCTCAAAAAAAGAAATATATTAAACGGAATTCAGATTCGTTTCTCTGCTCGTGATACCAGCTATAACTGGAAAATGAAAATGAATTTTCACACGAAACTTGAAAAGATCGCTAACTTGTAATAAATGTCTCGTTCCCTCCGTGAAAATTTGGGGATGTGACTTTCTGGCACTCCTAAAATGGCCTTGTATGGCGAGGCGAGACTATTACAACCAAAAATCTATGGCTGAAGGCTGATATTACTGAAGGGAGGAATTTATGTAAAACTCTGGAACTACGTTTAAATGAACTATATTTACAATTAAATTATGTGAGCGGCAATTCACACCTAAAGGGTGTAGGGGACTCGAGTAGGTCCCGAAATAAACGAAAGTGGTTGATTGCAGGTTAACCGGAACACTTACTAAGAAATGACCCAGACACAGAGATATGATTTTCGCAGAGCGGCTTAATAAAATAAAAGCGTCATACCCAAGGGTTTCCAAATTTCCTCTCACAACCAGGCCTGATATTTGTCTGCAAAGAGATTGCATTCTAGCATCAGTACTATGGCGATGGACACGTGGGAAACGTTACACATTACTATCTCTTAGTATTTCATATCAAAGCTCACTCACAGGGGGCATAGAATGACTGGGAGCTTACACAGAAAGGAATACTATGTTGCTTGATTAACTAGGAGATGTTTAAATATCACCACTAGCATCACAAGAGGAACTAATTACAGCATTGGGGAGTGAGAAGCTGAGCCAAGAAGGGGGGAAGGTCGCCTTGGAAAGAATGAAACGAAATACAGACTAAGGCAAACCCGATTTCTGGCTGCACCTGAAATTCCTCTCTACCGTACTTGGAATTCTGTGGTCTTGTTGTCTTCTCATTTGCTGATCGATCTGTGCACTATTGTTGGTAAAAAAGAACGTGTGGGATCCCCAGAGGAGGTAGAGGAGCAAAAGGGGCGGGGGGGGGGGGGGTGTTCTACGGGTGAGAAGTGTCTGGGACTTCTGAGACCTCTCTGGAACTTCTCATGAACTTCTGAGAGAGCTGCAGTTCCCTCCTCCTTTTAAAACCTCTGGCATCGAGAGGCTCCATCCCTTCCAGGATACCTGTGGAGATAAACTCCATGGAACCAATAGGAATAGGAGGCGATGGATTAGAGAAAACGAGGCTTTTAGTTCAGAGGGGCAACTCCAGGATAAGCTTCCTATAGAAAAGGGATTTATTTTACATGGTTGTGGCTTAAGATCCTGTACAAGCACAATTACATATACAATGAATTACAACGTATTGCGAATATCCAGATTTCAACCACAGCAACAACAAAACAATCATCACTCTCTCGTGATTAAAATGACTTATCGCCGAAATATGGAAAAGAGAAAGAAATTAGCACCACCATATTACACTGCTGGCCTGACTCCGTCATTTGCATACCGAGTCCGAAAGCAAAATACGGTAATCCAAAATGAAAACGTCCTGGTTTGTTCCTCTCTGCAAGTGACCAGATAATCCAAAACCTGTGAAATTCGCAACGGAGCCTGTCGTTGTCCGCTGGAGGAAAAATGATCCTACATACAGTGAGAGCTAGTTATAAGAGACTGAAATCATTCGTTGAGATAGGGAGCCGCCAAGGGGGAATCCGATATGAAAAAGATTAGATGAAGTGAGGCAGAAAACTTATTCGATTAACAGAAAGAGGAAAATACAATAACTCTTTTCGGTAGTGCATGACTACGCAAGTGCGAGCCCGCACGCACATACACACATACAATAATAATAATATATATATATATATATATATATATATATATATATATATATATATATATATATATACATACACACATACACGCGCGCGCACACACACACACACTATATACTATATGTGTGTGTGTGTGAGTATATTATAAAAAAATCAAGCGAGCCCACACACACTATATATTTATATGTATATCTATATGTATATGTATATATATATATATATACATATACATATACATATATATATATATATGTTTGTGTGTATGTGTATTTTATAAAATTACCCAACATTTTACTTATATAAGTTTTAATCAAAATGCGTACTGTTTTCTTCTCAGATCGGCGCATTTCAATACCCTACAAATTTTGTTATTGACATATTTCCTTGAAAGTATTTTCTTTAGATAGTTTTCCTAAACGTCTTGTTTTCATTAAGGGATATTATTATCGACCAATGACAAATGTGTCCTCTTCAACGAGATATCAAAGAGTTACAGTTTATGATTAGATAAAAAGTCAAGCTTATATTCATAATAACTCAAAAGACATTTTTCAAATTTTATCCTTCTAAGACTGTTGATCGATTTATGTCTTATTTACAGTGTAAGCTGCTTCTGATGCAGCTACAGACAGAATTATTGTAAAACATTCTTTACTACTCTTATGGTAAGCATGGCAATCATTTCGTTATATATAGAACATTTCTTTTGAATTATTGAGAAATCAGCTATTGAATCCTGGTTGATAGGACTAGAGTAACAAATGCTCCGGTTAAGTTACATGATAATTTTGATCCAAATTCGTTTTGCTATCCGAAGTAAATTAGCACATGAATCATTTTTGCTACTATGTTCACATAAATAAATCTTACCACGTGAATATATTCAGATACGAATTTCCCTTTGGTAGAGTAGGATTTAGAAAATATAACCACTTTAACAGTCGGAAGCATCACCAAATAATAAATAAAAATACTGCAAAACAAAACTCTGTTGCAACAACGCGTGTCTAATTTCGGCTGGTAAAACAGAAACAAAAAATACTACCTGTACATTCATTAATTTTTTTATTTTAGTCATAAATCCAATTTGCAATTTTTAATAGTAGCCATTCTTCACGGCTGATATTACAAACTCTTCTGGTTGTATGAACATGCTATACAAACGACTTTAAATTATTACTGTTTGTAATTTGTAATGTTCTCCTAAAATATGGACTTCTTAATTTAAGTATCTGAATCAATTACAATGAGATACCTTCGAAATAAACAGGTACAAAGGGTGATACCTTAACTTTCAAACTAAATTTTCCTCTTTAATGAAAACCGTTATTTCAAGGAAACATGTCCGAAATTATTTCTTAAGCTTAAGAATATATAGGTTGCATGAACGTTTTAGGAAATTTACAAATGCAATGGGGCGGGTGAAATAGGAAATATATGTCATTCTTATATGTTTCAGGCTTTTTACATATGGTCTGATTTGTATAAAATGACTGTAATACATACACATACACGGGCGCGCGCGCGCGCGCACACACACACAGATATATATATATATATATATATATATATATATATATATATATACATATATATATATATACATATATATATATATATATATATATATATATATATATATATACATATATATATATATATATATATATACACACACACACACACACACATTATATCATATCCACCGCCGGACGCCTTTTTTTTCCCATTTGAAAGTGTGGCTCTAGGAGAAGATAAGTTCCCTTTTCCTCTGGTATTTCAAAATGAACATATGCTCTTACGTCGTCACCATCCTGCCAGTGACCCACGATATATTTTAACAAAACGTGCTCAAAGTAGTCCGTCCACGTCTGGATTTTCACAAAATCCAGGGTCGTACCATGTTTTCCAGCAGGCAAATCCGTATAACCCCATAAAACGATAATTTTCAGGAAATTAGGCTTACACTGAATCTTTGTTCAGAACACTGAAACTATCTACAACTTTTACAGAATTATGTGTGTGAGTCAGTGTTAGCTAGAAAAGTTAGCAAGTTTACTGAAAGGTGAAATAATGATATTTGCTCTTTCTCCATCATTACCCCCCCAAAAAACGCTGAAATAATTTATTTGAATGTCTGTCTTCAATGAAATTATTACAATGGTCCATTGTCTTCCTCCCCTATATAAAAAAAAAGAATCTTATCCTTTGAACCCTAAGGGTCTTTTGTCATGAAACTAATATCTTTTCTTGGATGCAAAATGTCTATGCAGAAATAATATTTGTTTAAAATTAGCTTTAAATCGACATTCATTGACGAAATAATTCAAGTAAATAATTTACTTTAGAGTGCTTTGTATACGCATTCACAAAAAATAAACAAAATCCTTGCATCGGTGCGGTCTACAATATTAACGGTAACTTCTTAAAGCAGGTAAACTTTGAGAGCAAAGCAATCATCATGATTAAAAAAATTAACTTCAGCGACACAGCCTTTGCGGATCAAAATGATAAAAGGGAGAGGAATTCGTCAATCTTTCATTCTGAAATATCAAGCAGACTTCTGTTGTTAATTGAAGATAATAATTGAAAGACAGACAATATCTAGCTGCTACAACTAAGTCACAATTAGGTCAAAAGATCTCATAGACATATAAAAGAAGCAACACTAACTGTTGTTTCACAGAGAACTGTACAGGAATATAGATGATAAAAAGCATAGAAACAGTCTACTAACATAGAAGCAAAAAGTAAAGAAGAATATGATTTATATTATGAACGCATTACCTGTGACTGGTCGAACGGCCGAAAAACCCCTTAATAAATACCGAGGTGAATCCTGCGTTACAGTCTTTATCTTAAATGTCCAAGTCATGCCTATATCAGTAAAAATCAAACACGAAAAAACAGCATTTCAAGCAACAGTAAAACTGGGGAATAAAAGGGGGCAGGGAATGGGTGCGGCCAAGATAACAAGAGTAATAGAATATCAAGAAATCATGATAATTATGTGCATGAAATTGAAAAGTACGGTGGTGAATATATGCAGCTTCTGTAGGGCTATAAGTTACATTCGTGCAAGATGAATGAAATGCCAATGTGTTTTTATTAATGTAATGGTGACTGGATAAATATGAAGCTCATCAGAGGAAAGCCTGGGGTTGGTTCAAAATAGGAACGAAAAGTAGGGAGATAATCAGAGGAAGGGTGTGAGCAATACTAATATGTAAGGGTTTCCTATGGAGGTAATAAGAAGGGAGCCCGCAACAGATAAATGTCAGATGTGAATGTACAATGTTCTGGGAAGAGCAGCTTTTACAAGGTGAGTATTTTCTTTTTTTATATAAAATACAATATGAAGGGGAGAGCCAATGAAATGGCTGGAATATACCATCAACTAAATAAAGAATTAACTTAGGGTAGCTCTTGAGATACTAAATTCTCGGGTATAATTGACGAAGCATAACACATACTAAAAATTCATATGTTAATAAAAGGAATCATGTCAAGATTAGCGAACCCACTATTTTTTAAGACTATTATACCATTTTGATTATATATATATATATATATATATATATATATATATATATATATATCTATTATAATATATACTAACATAACATACATACATACAAAACATACATACATAATATATATATATATAATATATATATATATATATATATATATATATATATATATATATATATATATATATATATATATGATATATAAGTGGTATAATATTACCCTGAAAAATAGTGGGTTCACTGATCTTGACAGGATCCAATAAAAGAAATATTATAACCAATATTTCAGTATATACAAAGTTCGGACGCCATGGGCTACCACACGACTAATATAAAATTATGAAATAGGAATTATGGAATAAATTAAAAACTACCAAGCAATGCATTACAGGAAAAATATAAATATTCGACCTTTAAAATTAGCTTGCTAAAATTATGAGCTCAGCAATACAGCTTAGAGATAAGAATTCTCAATGGATCGACATACACGACTTCATAATCATGTTATAATATTGTACATTCGAAGCCTTGAAAATTAGTTTGGTATATACCATATTATCCTACGGTAAAACTGTCAGCGTCAATTACATTTACTACTTCCCTAAAATACCTAGGGGCATAATCCATTTTTCAGTTATGCAACGCCTTCTACAAAAAGACGGGAATAAAACTGTGAAGCAGTTTGATTAAAAGTGAAAACACAAAAAACAATCTAAATACAACAATGAATGGTAGCGTGGGTACAATGAGAATACATGATTAACGATGTACAGCAAGAAAAATAGTATTTTTCTAGTGAAAACTGTATTTTAAGAAAATCTAAGGAGTAACAGCAGAAACATATTAAAAAAATAATTTTCCAAAATGATTGTTTCAATATAGGCAAATCTCTCCGATCAGACATTACTATAGGTTTAGATAAAAAAGTAAAAATAAAGAGAACACTGAAATCTTAAATGTATAAAGAATTCCGCTGGATTTGTAACTTCAAAATTTCTTAAATCTGATCCTGCCTATATTTACTTCCAACTCTCAAGTTTCTTCAAGTTCTCTTTATAATCAGTATTGTATAATCATTACTTTATCATCTACAGACCTCTACCATTCCACGTGCCTTACACAATTTTCTTCTCACAAACTTCAATCTATATCTCAAGACCATTTCCTGACTTTTTGCGTCACTTCATACATAAAGGTATTAAAGAAGTATGAAGACATGAAATCCTTGGCTTTGATCCAGCTTCGTTCCAAATTAAAATTATATTAGCATATTTTTAACACATGTTTCACTTGTATCGTAAAGTTCTTTAATTACTCTCATTTAGTTATCTTCTCCATAATATACCCTCCACTTTACATTCCTAACAGTTCTCGGAAAACTCCTTTCTTAGGTTCATGCTAGACCCAACAACTTTCTACATTCACCCTCAAATTTCTCACGCAATTATTTCATAACTTTTTTCTTGTCCAAGAAATCACCATTCTTTCCCTATCAAAACACTACCCTCTGTATAACTATATTTCTAAGCCCTACCATGCTTCTTCACCAACATACTAAGTAACATACCATGTTTATACAAATGTTCCAACTCCTTTGAAGACTTTCCATTCTCCAGAAATACATTAACCACGCTATTCAGCCACTCCCTAATTTCAAAAACCTGTCATAACTTCTCTTATAATCTCACCAAATCCTTGGTCTTTCACTTTGCTTGTCTCTTATTTTTCCCTCCTAGTATAATCAATAATTACTCCCGTAAGTATTTCAAATCTTACACTAACCCCTTCCACTATTGTGCCATTCATCTTTTCCTCTCCTCTAATCTCCCATTCAACAAATCTTCAAAGTAATATTTCCATCGACCAAGGATTGCATTTTCTTAAGAAAGTATTCCTTCATTTGACGCTTTTAATCTGAGATCCACATGTTCATTAAACTTTCTCACTGTATATATTCTCATACATAACAAGTTATTCTTCCTGGGGTATTTGCTCTTGTTCATTCCTCTGTTTCTATTTTTGCCATCTCTTCCTCCCCAATTTCTAAGTTGCCTATCTTATCCATCCTCTGTATACTATTCATAATTTGAGACTACACCTCCATAAATAATATTTTATTCCTTGACTAAACTTCAGATTTCTTCTCGCCATTTACCATTTATATCCTTGCATCCTGTGAACACAAACACAACCTATGGAATTTGACTATTCTGGAATTATCTATAATCTTCATTTATTCCTCCTCCCCTATGCCTGTAACATTACCACGTTATTAGTTCATGTATATGCATAGGTGTGTGTGCAAAGTATGCAAGTATAACTACTTAAAACACAAACTGCCATATCTGACTGCCACAGAAATATTTGCCTCAGTCTTCCATTACCCAAATCAAAATAAATGATCATCAGTGATTGGGCCATACATGTATTATAAAGACATGGATGGATCAAAGCGATTACGTATGAAGGTTCATCTGTAAGAACTAATTTCTTCATGCTATCTACCATTTCACTAATTTTGTCATACTAGTTCTGTATGTACAAAGAATGTCTACAAGCTGCTGAGCTTGCAACGGATTGTTTTCTAAATACTTTGAGTTTAGTGAATTGTCAGAGAGATACAACATGTCTTGTTGTACGGGTAATATATGACAAGCGTACGATCCAAAACGTTAAACTGACAGTAATATATCAGAGATTGGAAGTGGCAAGTCCTGATCCTATAAGGTACATTACATACCTTATCAAAGTTACAGCCATGGTGAATTTATTCCAAATCCCTTTATGGGGGCTGGTAATAAAAGAGGTTTGCCTTAGGCTGGATGATGGCAAGGTTGAAAGTGTAGGTTTTACACATAAACTATAGTTGGTACAAACAGATGAAATAAAAATAAAAATTTCATTTGATATGGTAAGGCTGATAACTTATAAAATTGTAACATGCAGAAATTTGAATAAACGACAAAATTCATGGTGTGCTGTGCTGTTTATGTATGACTTAACCTCCTAACCAACCATTCAGATTATCTGCAATATTTCCCATTTGGCAACCGGGAGAAGAACGACTATATTTCAGAATGATACAGGTGCTTCGGTTATGCTGCATTACGCTAAATGAAAAGGAATGGTAGTCTCTGAATGACAATGAAAATAATTGCAATGTATTCAGCATAATCTTCATCATAATTGTATTTTGGGGAGATGTTTTACAAATAAGGGATGGATATAATCTTGAAGAAGGAGGAGGACTTTTACTCTACAATGCTGCGAGGGTAGACTTTCTTGGTACAAGTAGTGGCTCTACCCATGAACTTACATCTTACAGCAGGCTCGCCACTGTCTTGACAAATGACAATCCAGTTTGCCTTTCAGATTACCAGTGATCTTCCTTTTCTTTCTGTTGTTTTATCATCTTTGTAGTAGGAGTTTGAGACCCCTTTGTCACCTTACGATATCTAACAGGCATTTGGCAGTGTGGCATAAGATTCTATCAGATGAGCCGCCTATCATTAAAACGTTGTTCTGTTGGTGATGCAACATCGACTCGCTTTTCCATCTCTAAGGATACCCATCATGAGTTTATTTCCTCATTCTTTTCCTCCTTTTCATGTGACCCTTCCAAGTAAACAAAATTTCCTATTCATGATTTTACTGATAAATTCATCTCTTCATATTTCTTCTACATTTATCTCCCTACCATCTTCTGATATGATAGTAATCTTTTCAGGTTCGAAAAATTCAGCTACAATACGATGCAATTTCTGTCGATATTGTGGTAGAATTCTGATGTTTGGAGTTGGTTTTTAGTGTCCCTCCCTGAAGGAATTCGATGTATGGCAATATGTTTGACCAATGTTCTGTTCTTCTTTCTCCTTTCTATTTTCCTTTCCCCTAAAAGCGATTTTTTTTAAGAGTTCTGTCTTACGCTGTCCTAAATTAAGTTTAATGAGAAAGTTTCCCCCACCGTCAGGGACCTGTTGGTCCATCTCTTCCACCATCCACCAGTTACTTTCTGGAGATCTGTAATCCTTTGATAGAAAAATTCAATATCTTGAATACGTTCCACTGCAAGTTCTGGAATTCTCTTGCCGTTTTTCCTGATGCTTACAATCTCCTTTCCTTGAAAGGCAAGTCGGTTACGCGCTATATGGATCAGGCACCTGCCCCCACCTTCCTTCATCTAGTTTTTGGGGAATATTTTCTTCGTTCGATGACTAAACACTTGCTTTCGTATCTCATATTCACAAAATTATCATACCCTTTCCATTAGACATAATAAGGTAGTCATAACGAAATACGTAAAGTTCAGCATCTGGCAGCGTACCATTCCCAGGAAGGGATCAGCAAGAATATAGAATTATTCCCGTATTCAAGGAAGCAACTCTCAAAATTCCAACATTTTACAGATTATGTTTTTCACCACTATAGATATATCTCTCCAGATTTTGTCACGTAAGGGGAAGACTTGGGAGTTTTGAATCAGTACATGAGTTAAGCTTCTCTGGAAGATTAAGTAGAGTAGTCTCACAATAGCGTAGTGACTTATAACTCTCAAAAATTATGATCGGTTCTGTCCGTAAATTACAGCTTGAGTGAAATGTAGTCACTGGCACTGTAAATCAAACATACACACCTAGCTAGGAGAGATCACAGACGTCAAATCACGCAACTAAACTATGGACGTTAGACAACCTAGAGGTTGTGACCAAGATACCTTAATTAATTCTGAATTTTGATATATGGGTCAGTGATGAAACAAGCTATGCCGTAGGTTGGACGACGAAGTGTAAACGTTGGGTTCATTACTTCAGCACATCGTTGACATGTGGAGAAACATTAGCAGGTGAGAATACAGTCTTTTATGTAGAAAGATCGGAAAATCGAGTACTAATTGCTCACACTTCCTAAACAATCATACATCCACAGCCAACGGTTTACTTTTTACATATCTACCTTTCACTTAACGTATATTCACGCCTTTTAGAGGAAGATGTCATGATACTGACATCACAGCAAGTACTATTTTTACCTTGCTTGTATTATATCATCAACTTTCTGACCAATTAAAGTCGACTGATGTACAATGGATGGAATAAGTACTTTTTTTAATAATTCATTTCGTCGACTTTCCTCATATAGAGAAGCTTGAAAATACAGACCTTTCCAACTGAACATTGGTTTTTCGTTTGTGGAAACCCTTAACTTAATTTTATATCAATATACCAAAAATTTAAGAGTATATGTATTTTATAAAAGTTATGTAGATCAAATCAATAGGAAGTTATAAATACTGGTTAAATATATGCATTCATGTCCATATATATGTATAGATACATAATCTATATATATATACACAAATATAATGAATATATAATATATATATAATATAATCTATATATATATATACATAAATATAATGAATATATATATATATATATATATATAGTATAATGTAGAAATATATAATTACTTACTTTATACCAAAAATATACTTGTTCTTCTGAAAGCAATGTATAGAGGTTTGAAATGTTACTTAGTGAATATACAGGTTTCGATGTAATTCTGTTTAAGTGATAATATAATATATTATATTATAATATATATATATATATATATATATTATATATATATATATATATATATATACATAATATAATATAAAAAAAAAAAATATATATATATATATATATTTATATATATATATATATATTATGTTATATTATATTATATTATATTAATATATATATATATATATACATATATATATATATAATATATATTATATATATATATATATATATATATATATATATATATATATATGTATAAGTAGATACAGATATAGATAACTTTTACATAGGATATATGAACGTAAGTATTCTGTCAACTTCTATGGCAATGCTATGAAAAAGAATAAGCAAGAGCGTTATTTCACAGAAGCAGTTCTAGATCATTTGCAAGACTATTGAAGTTGGTTTCATGGAATCCGTCCTAGGAACGAAAGCAAGCTCGCTTTGAAATAAATTCAAGCAAAACTTCAATTTGAGCAAATTTACTCTCCGATATTTCCGTGAACAGGAATTGGAAAATACCATATGCCGGGATATTTTCAAATTTAAACATTTTTGTGAGGTATGACAAAAACAAATTGCTTATCTTGATAGTTATATAAGTGAAATAAAGTATGAAAATCCATAAGACAACAGAATTCAAGAAACAAATCTTCCCTGGGCTTTGAGATAAAAAGAAAAAGTGTCCTTATTTTTTCATATTACTTTCAAAGAGTAGAGTATCCGTAAGAAGATAAGCAAAAAAATCAATAAACTGAAGCAATAAACTTCATAAATGTTTAAGACAAGAACCAAGCTTATCCCCTCCAGAAAAAACATAAAAACGAATTTTATAGATTCAGTCAATCCATTTCCCAAAGGAAACATTCAGAAACGCAATAAAAACTCTTACACAGTGAATAAAAACTCTTGTCCATGTCTTTAATGTTATCATTAAAAATCCCTTATATACTGAAAGAGTCATTGAAAAAGTATGAAATCTATGTTAATAGGCTTTTGTTGGAAACTTAACATAATTTTTTATACCAAAAAAATATACTTCGTATCTTAGAGAAATATGAATGTTTTTCCTTAGAAGAATTTTAAACAAAATTTGATTTATTAGGCATAAAGGTACATCGCAGAGTGCAGTACTAGGAAGCAGACAAAATAAGCAAATACAATAAACCATTTAAAGAATTTAAATGATAAAATTAGGAATTAATATAATGGAGGTGGAAGGAATAGGAATCAACTCGCTCTTACAGAGAGAGAGAGAGAGAGAGAGAGAGAGAGAGAGAGAGAGAGAGAGACGTAAACTTACGGAGTATTACTTAAAAATGAAAAAAAGAGGAACCAAAATACAAAAGTAATGGCTGAGAGAGAGAGGGAATATCTTTAAGTGATATTACCTCAAGAAGAAGAAGAGAAGTAATTAAGGAACTCAAGTACAGAAATACTGAGACAGAGTGAAAGAGTCTGATTCGAAATCAATCTAGTAATGAATTGAGGACAGCTCGTAAATGAATTGAAAGAGAAAAATAAACAGTTGTCTCTAAAATTGGAAATACTTGAAATACGCCAGTCTTATCAAAATGGAGTTGAGATTCCATTGTTTGAGAGAGCTGCCCGTGTGGCTATGTCCTGTATAAAAAGATTTGGAAATCTTTGCTTCAAGTTCACCGTTAAAAACAAACATATCACGGGATTCCCTTTCAGTTAATAGTACTGCAATGATAAGGAAGCCCTGTGGTGTTGCTGTTCTTATTAAGGTAATTATTATCAAAATGAGTTTTTTTTTTATATTTTTCACTATCTTTTAAAGTAGATTTGGGAAAATACTAATATTAAAGGAAATGAATTCATGCATACATATTTCCAATAATGACAATGAACTTTAACATTTTTCATTTTCCACTTAAGTGTAAGAATTAAATCAGTCAATCGGTCATTGTGGCTGTTAAAATGTGCCGAATGGAATATTGGGTTCTATACTCCGGCATTAGATTTAATTCCTATGCTTATGCTTATCTTTGAGGCAAAGATTTTCAAGTGAGTGCAGTGCTGTTATTCTGAGTTGCATATCACATTTCTATTATAACTGAAAACTGGAAGTAAAAGAATCGGGTATAAAATTCACTACCTGAAATATAATGACCAGAGAATGTAGGTCACTGAACGCTTTACACCACAACTGCATTTGAATGAACGCGAGTTTGTCATTGGAAATAATTAAACTTCAGGTAGTGAATTTTGTTTTATTTAGATGTTAGGAGAGTTTAGCAGGGACTTCTTTATTCGCTTAGATGTTTTCAGTGACTGTCATCTGGCTAAAACCCAGTATATGTTCACTACTGGATTTACAGCATCAAATATGCGATTTGTTCTTTATATTTACCAAGTTTTTACACATATTAGGTGCTGTGCTTAACATCACTATTGTGCAAATATTGTCATCTTCACTAATGAAAGCGTTACTTCATCGACTGAAAATATGAAAATATCTAAGCGGTCAAATTTTATGAAAAGGCCACAGCCCTTGTTGTAGGGGGACCCCAGGGGGAGAGTTGAAAGAAATGCAAGTATATATATATAAAAAACCGGTGAGAGAGTATCAAATTTATATATGTATATATGGTATATATATATATTAAAAATGTGGGGTCTTATACCGTGGTATATATTCTTAGGTCCCTCCGACGCGTCTTTGTCCCCCCTCGTTGCTTCGTCACTTTTAAAGTCTGAAAGAAAGAACAACAAAAATATGGGATTAATGGTCATGTTCGGCCTTAAGGTCAAGACACCTAAAGATGAAGAAGATATTAAGTTTAGTTCCTTAATGTCAATTCAAAGAAGAGAGAGAAACAGAGAGAAAGATATACCTTCATTCACACACACACACACAAGTTCAATGCAGTCATACACAGACACGTTGAAATATGGAGATGTACTAGTAGTATATATAAAAGAACTCAGGGACAATGGTGCAGAGACAGCGGAAAGGGAAGTTGTAGTGAGACAAGTCATCACAGAGAGACAAACAGCTACAGATTTTGAGTTAAACGTCAAGACAGAGAAATCAAGGATGAACACACGAATCTTCGTGTCACAATCTACGCGAAGGTTTCCAGCAGGGAAGCCGTCAAGGAACTGTTCCTCCATAATGTTGGTCAGGTCATCAACATCAGTAGCCCTTTTCGTTTCCTTTGGTGTAAGTTTCCTCTCCATTCAAAAATATATGAAAATCATGAAAAACAAAAAATCAAAAATGGCACAAACACAGAAATTGAAATCTGCATTGGTGCAAAAAATGAGAGCTTGATATTTTTTGCGCAGCCTCAAGCAGGCTAGCATGTTCTAAATATCAATATAAGGATTCCCGGTCAAGCGGATTGGTTATTCTTTTGATCGACCAGTTGAATACTCATATTCTTCAAGACTTTGTATTATAAACTATATACATACACATACACATGTTTATATATATATACTATATATATATATATATATATATATATATACTTATATATATAGCATATAGATATATATATATATATATATATATATATATATATGTATATATTATAAGTATATACATACACACATATATATATATATATATATATATATATATAGTATATATATATATGATTAGAAAAATTTATATCCTGATGCTGTGTATAATCCACCAGATTATTTATTCTTAAGGCTCCCTCTCACCCTCTCTTTTGAGCAGGGAAATAACAGAAGTATGAACATTTGTACATTTTATGAAGCAGTCTATTCTGTCAATATACATAAACGAATCAGTAAAAATCTTGTTATCTGTAGGTAAAAAATGGTGTTTCTTCAAGTAGCAACTTATCTGGCAAGTCTGGCAGGTACACAAAAATATGGTAAATAAATACAACGTATCATAAACTCAGTCAAACAAAGATCCTTCTCAAGAGCAGTATACCTAAAGGATAAATCATTTTTATTCTTATTACATATGTAGGAAATGTATTCTGTGGCATCTTTATTTACAAGTCTAAAAGGTTTTTAAGCTTGTTTCGTATGAATGTTTGCTCCTTTTCAGTAATAATAATAATAATAATAATAATAATAATAATAATAATAATAATAATAATAATAATAATAATAATAATAATAAAAGTGACACTGCTCACATGTCGCTTTCCTAGGATTATCAAGCTTTACATAACTGGGTAAAATCTCATTTACCTTTCATTAGATGCCAACCGAAATGCATGGCATCGTATATAGTTAAATAAGGAAAAAGAAAAACATTTAATTTTGAAGTTGTTAAATTTCTTTTGAAGAATTTCAACCACATGTGGCCGTCTAGGGACCTCCGCTGTATTGGTCTAGTCCGAAGTTATCGATAAATCTCGTTACTTGCTGATATTAAGAGAGAGAGAGAGAGAAAAAAAGAGAAAAAAGTGGTACCGAGCAGAAATAATGACTTCTACAATCATTTTCCGGAGGCTAATCTCCCCGTATGTGACTATCATTAGCGATAGGCTAAGGCGCACATTACAACACCATAATAATTATCTATAACTAGAGTATGTGTTTCCAAGCTTCCAACCCCCAACCCCCAACACCACTACAACCACCACCGCACAATAACCTTTTGCTTTTGACCCTCTATTTTTACAGATATTTTCTCTGTAATCTGAACTCGAAAGTAAAAGCATCCGTCTCCCTCTCTTAATTAACAGTGGTTATCTCCTTTACTTATATAAATATGACGATTAAGTCACGACCGATGGTAATACGTACAACTCCATAGCGAACTAGGAAACCATACACGCGTTGATTACCCTGGTATGGTACCTCCCAGTAATTTGGAAGCCTCTGAGTGAGGGTCGTTACAAGTGATTGAGAGTTGACCTTCGTGAATTGCAGGTGATGTGCCCTACAACAAAACATTGGTACCAAGTACTCAAGTGAATATCATGAAATCAAGGACATATTTCGTGAGAGTGAGATTCACAATGCACAGTGCTTTGTCAAGGCAAAAGTAGGCTTATCATCTATCTTACAAATAATCAGAGCCACCTAGTCTTATTAGAATTCTGTTCTTATTTTCCCTGAGGTTTGTGTTTCATTCATATCATATTAAAACATATAAATTATTAATCATCCCAGGACTCTGTAATTTAATCAAAACCATCACCAACAACAAGACTTAAAAATTATATATTGCTTGCTATTGTCACTTATGAAATCAAATGCCAACTGCATATACAGAAAGGATATAAAGGGTCACCTAATGTCGGTCAGTCATACAGAGGAGCATTTTTCTAATCAAAATACCCACCAAGCACGATATCCGATTAGTATGTAAGGCCCTTTTTGATGCCTAAATCTAAAGGAGATATAATGGTTTGCTCTACCAGCAAAAAATGGTATTTACATCTCGCTCATGCCCTTCCCCGTAAGAAATCCTTTTTATCCCGAAATCATTCACTGCAGCATAGTTCACTCCGCTTCACCCCAGCGTGTCCCTAATTCCTCACTAATCCGCGGAATATTATTAGAGGAAGAATGTACTAGCCAATATACTGACAAGCCGTACCTGTCGGTTTTATTCTAAACCAACCTGAATAGGCTTTCTCCTTCAAAAAGTACCATAAATATAGTCATAAACATCACGAATTCACCTACTTCTTCCATATTTTTTCTAGACTTTCTTAAGATACAAAGTTCCCTCCATTTCTCAACTACAGAAAGCGCACAAAGGGAGGGAGTGGGGAAGGGGTGAAGAATGAGATTTACAACCTTTCTCACAACTTGCCTTGTTAGAAAGAATGAAGAGCAAAAAAAAAAAAAAAAAAATTGATCTTCCTCCTCGGGCTTAGAATCCAGGTCGTAAAAGAAGATATTTACAACCTTTCGAACAAACCCCGGTTTTAAGGTAAAACGTGATGCGTTCGGTTTTCAGCAGATCGCTGCATCCAGATCAGCTCAACTTTTCAAAGTTGTTTCGACTTCATCTGTTGCGGATCCCGTGAAGGTAGCTTTCATGGTTTCATGAAGGCGGTGCTGAAGTTTGAATGATAGCCATGCAATAAAGAGAGCAATGAATCCTACTATACCTAAGTTTGGTAAAAGTCTGTACTAATAATACTAAAACAATACGTCTCCAATACTTTGTCTGCAAGACAGATAATAAATCGAAAATTTGGGGAAGAATATCATGAAAATTGCTTGAGAAGTGCGCAAAAAACTGAAGATAGTTGTTGACTGTTGCAACTCACACAGCAAATTTGTTAAAAATCACAATCTTTCTGGGGAATAGGATTCAAGCTCCTACTACTGCTGTTATTTGTAGCAGCAGCAGCAGCAGCAGCAGTGGTAGTAGTAGTAGGTAGTAGGTAGTAGCAGTAGTAGTAGTAGTAGTAGAAGTAGTAGTAAGAATTTAGG
>NC_087205.1:55377576-55412576 GCF_015104395.2 Macrobrachium nipponense
AGAAGTATACGACCACAGATATAAACAATAGATATAAAGTGGATAAACGAGGAATATAAACTATATACACGGCATGAACTTCATCAGGACGGTTTCGTATTGCCAGATAAATTCGGTGTTCTTGTTAGTCTGAATTACTGTTTAGAAACCAAGAGTCGTTTCCAATGATTTAGGCTTTCTCCAGTTAAGGAAGGTCGTTTATTGTATGTTCTTGCTACCTTAGTTGTAAGGTATGGAATATCAAGGCCTTGGAAACTTGTTCTCATCTTAATCATCCCAGAAAATATCTTTATCTTTTACATGTATATACATAATACATATATATATATACATATATACTATATATATGTATATACATTATAAATATACACACATATATATACATATACATAATAAATGAACATAAGTATACACATTATACATAAGTATATGTATGTATATATTAATATTATTATGAATATACATATATATATTCTTATATAAAAGTACGTTAAAAAATATTCATCTAGGTATCACCACACACAAATATATATATATATATATATATATATATATATATATATATATATATATATACATATACATATACATATATATATATATATATATATATATATATATATATTATATATATATACACATATATATATATATACACACACACCTACACACCTATATACAAAGACGGTTATTCCAGTGGTAGTTGTTTTATACATGCACATACATATATAAATTATATGTGTGCGTGTATTACGCACGCACACATTTAAACGTTACCCATGTTACAACTTTTTAGGACGTCATTGTATTTCTAAGAACTCACTCGAACTACATAATCGTGTATCAGTTGGACGTATTAGTTGGAAAGTAAGAATTTAAATGCTAATACCTCATCAGTATGAGAGCTAAAATCCAGGAAAATAAATAAACTAAAAAACTACACGGATTAGGATTCGCGGTTGTCAATGATCTTGCTGGTGCTAAAATTAATTAATAAATATATAAATAAAAATACTACACTGAAAATGACTCTCTTCTGCCCAAATAATTTCTAAAATTTCAACGTAAGGCTTCGAGCACCCAAGAGAGGCAGTAAATGAAACTGAAAATGCTTAGTGGCTCCCACCTTATTAGCAATGCATATTTTTACTTACACAAGCTAAGTGTGCACCATCTTACTATTTCGTGGATAATCTTTTTATTTGAATGGTTCTAACAAGCCCCTCTATCAACACACTGCAATGTTCTTATTGTATAGAAAATGGTGAAATATGGTGACGTACAATCTCCACGGCCACAAAAAAAAAAAAAAAAAAAACTTTCAGATTAAACATTCCACATTGGCTTTCAATATTTGTTCCCATCTTAAAACACTGTCAGAATTTTAAGCGTTCTTTATAGCTTTGTGAGACGATTAGTTGTTCTTTATTGCAACAACATGAACAACAGCTATTGCTACATCAACAACGATGTAATAGTGATAAAATAGGAAAACATTATCATCCTACCGAAAAACTAATATATGTACCATTACTATTATTACTACTTGTAGTCTCATAGTCACAGTGGCGCTACTTCTACTCCACATAATGCTAGCAAAAGCAGCAACAAAAACAACATACAACCATCTCATTTGAACATGAAAAGGATGCAAAAGAAAGACACACATTCCACCCTGCGCTAAGAAAGCATAAGGATGCACTGCAAAGCCAGGCTACTGAATTGTCAGTGTGTGTTTCCCGAGGAGAAATGAAAACGAAATACATTTGCATTGTTGTATGCATTAAGGGTGACAAGAGACGGGAGGATGTCCTCTGCAAGGATTCAGAGGTCTTCTGCTTTCGCATTCGCAAATCGACGAAAACATTCACATAAATGTACGAGGTGTCTTATGAAGCGGGAAGGCAGCAGGACAGTGTCTTTGTTAAGACTTGAGATGTTGCTGACGTATATACTCAAAATTTCGGTAGGCTAATGTAAAAAAAAAAAAAAAAAAAAGGAAAAAAAAAAAAAAAAAGGAGCCCTATCAGTCCCAAAAGGGATGAAAGAATTTGCCACTGTATTTACAAAAAAAGATGACAATAAAACTGGAACTTACAGTTTAGTGCAAGCAGCAACAGCATGTAATGAAACCTTAAAGCTATAAGTGTGATGATAAAAAAATGAGCTATTACTTGAAATTACCAGCAGATATGAAAATAAAATTAAGGGTTGGTATAACAGTAACGAGAGCGCAATCATTATGTTCATCAGTCTACTATGAATGTTGTATACACACACACACACAATATATATATATATATATATATATATATATATATATATATATATATATATATATATATATATATATATATATATATATATATACGACACAGTCCAGACGTACAGGGCGTTTATTCACATGTTGAAGAAGATCGAGGGCAGGAACACGAAGAGATTCACACTATCCTTTAATCCTACGTTTCGTGACAACATCGCCACATCTTCAGGGATTTTTCTACAAAATAAAGTATAAATGTTAACATAAAATAAGAGCTGATCACAAGATCCAATAGTTGAAAAGTAAAAACAGTTTAATGGTAAAATTACAAATCTCATACTTAAAGTATATGCACACTTTGATTAAACAGACCAGAACTACCAAACAACTTACAAATGACGAGAAGAATATTTAAAAATTAAAGCTAAAATTACACAAAGATAAAAGTAATAACAAATATCATAAAAGTAAAAGTCATATATTCACAAAACCACAGACAAAAACAGCTCAACACTTACCAACCTTTCAGCATCAAAGATAAAAAACACACTAAAGTACACAACGTCAAGAGGCACAAGGAGTGACAGAATAATTAGCTAAAAAAACAATGGGACAGCAGAGGAATGGTTGTTTAAAGTTGGAACTCGTAGTTTGATGTTCAGAGTTTCCAAAATCAACAGTTCGTGGGTTCCCTTGTTGGGCCAATAATTTTGAAATCTTCGTAATTGACTGTAGCTTTACATTTTTACAGTATGCTTCCTTATATAAGATGTTTCAGGGTTACATATTTACACCCAGTTCTGTAACTAACGCCCCGGAGGAATCGCCCTGACCCTGAGGAAGACGCCGGGTAGATCCAACATATTTTCCCAGATTACATCTGGGACAAGTGTATTCATAAACGACACCCGACGTCATCAAAGGGCAGAGCCGATCTTTAAACATGAAGAGCGAGCCAATGGTCTTGGGATTTTTAGGTATAAGTTTTAGATTTACGGCTCCAAAATATCTGTGCACAATCTTGGTAAACTCGTTACGAAAATTATCATTTAACTGATACGGGAAACTGGCATAAAGAGGGAGCTTGGGGACCTTAAAACTAATAGGCTGTTCAGAAACCCTTTTATTGAGTAATTTATTTAAAATTCTATAAAAGATCTTAGAAGGAAAGCAATTATTAGAGAAGTACTGGAGGAGAAAAGTAATTTCATTGTGGAAGAGAGACCAGGTAGAGGTAAGAGACAGAGCACGATAAAGTAAGGTATATATCGAGTTGAGTTTGAAATTGAGAAAACAGAAACTATAGAAGTTGGAACCGAGCCCGGTAAATGTTTTCTTTCTGAAAACTGAGGTACTAAACTCGTTTTCCTTTCCGGAGACCAAAATATCTAGGAAGGCTAATTTAGAATTATGTTTCTTTTCCATTGTAAAATTTTATATATATATATATATATATATATATATATATATATATATATATAATTTTACATATATATATATATATATATATATATATATATATATATATATAATATATATATATATATATATACTCTAAGTTTTAATCAAGCACGAAAACAATGAAAGTATTCAAATACTTCCACACCCTGAAGCTTCCGCTTGCATCCAGTGTTAGCATTTTTTCCCTTTAAAATCATATATGAGCATTTGAAACGTCTGTAACTTCTCACCATTCTACCAGCTGATACTACAAATTGGGATAAGTATTTAATCGAGCCTGCTACGGTTTCCTTATTCTCCACTCAAACATGAAAAATGCCCTCATTAAACCAGTATCCACTTCAACTATATTTCACTGGCAAAGTCTATTGTTTGCGTAAAAGCAGATTCAAAACTAGCGTAAAATGTTAATATAGTTTGCATACTTCATAGGAGAATTCTTGTCAGTTTTCGTACGTCTCGTTTCATAATGCACATACAAAAGACCCCTTCCGTTAAAAACACCGTCA
This sequence comes from Macrobrachium nipponense, assembly GCF_015104395.2. NCBI lineage: Eukaryota > Metazoa > Arthropoda > Malacostraca > Decapoda > Palaemonidae > Macrobrachium > Macrobrachium nipponense. Next base: position 55,381,810 of record NC_087205.1, read on the forward strand.
GTTGATAAATTACAACAAATATTCTAATCTCATTGTTGCACATTTATTTTTTACTCGTACTTTGCGTTACATTTAACTTTACAACAACATCTATATCATCTTTCGATGTACTCTGCTGCTCAAACTTTCAAGACTGAATATTTTACTCGTGTTTTTTTAATTCTAGGCAATTTGCATTTTAATATCGTCTCGTCAAGCGTGAAAAACGGTGCTCCTCCTTCCCCTCCCACGAGAGGCCGTTCGAGGACAATTTTGTTTTAGGTCAAGTAGTCAACTTCAACTAATGAACTGTAATATCGCCCCCATTTTGTGCCTCCGGCTTTAGACGGCCGTAGCAAGTTCTCTCCCGCTGCAGATGGACGAAGAACACACGGAAATGTACATCAAAATATTTCATATTTTTGCCTTGTATGTAATAAAATGAGGAAGTTATATAAAATAAAAGTGAACTATAATTTAATCAAATGTTATCTATATACGCTAAACAAGTGTCAGTTTAATGACAATTTCTTTTTCCCCTAAAGTAATGTAATCAAGAAAATTTGTCCGAGTGGCATCGTTCTTATACAATAAAAATGTTCATCAAGAAATAGGGCATACTGAAGAAATTTAGCTGTTTCTCTCAGCATGTAAGTCTTCCAGATTAGTATTCGAAGAAGTGGTGGAGGCTGGATATCGGTAAGAATACATCTACAAAACCGGTCATTTGTCATAAAAATAATCTTCGTGAGGGAACCTTAGACTAGAAGCCAGGTATGTTTTCGTTAAGTAGCGACCGTCATGTGTTTTCTTAAGAATTCAATTTATTTAACGGAATCACGATATAGTTTCTTTCAATAAGCAGTAGTCATCTGTCTCTTGTATACAGGAACCGAAGATAAAGCAGTTATGTCAGTTTCTCTAGATTTACAGACACTCTGGCAAGATGATCAAACCATGTCATAAGGATTTTTACGGGCACAAGAAATCCGTTTTTAATTTCTTTATGCCGACAATGTATTTCTTGCTATCAGACCACAAAAATCATTTATGAGTAATCGCTGTGGAAAAAAACCCTAATAATAGAACCATCGAATATTTATTCGTCAGAGGTGTCGAATGAGAGAAATTTAAAATAGTTATCTTTCGTCCGCACAATTATTTCCTCATGGCTCCTACATCATAAGGAGCGATATTCTTTTTATCATCATTGTAGAAATATTTCACACCAATTCTTTATATAAGAGGAACTGACTAAAATAATTAATGTGAAATCGGTATGCATGAAACACACACACACACACACACACAGAAAGAGAGAGAGAGAGAGAGAGAGAGAGAGAGAGAGAGAGAGAGAGAGAGAAAACGTCTTATATTTCAGCCGACAACAAAGGGACAGGAAGAAAGGAATTACCCCCGAACAATGCATGATCCACAATGCAGTACTCGGCTTCAAGCCTTTCCAAAACAGCAACAGGTTAGGTAGCAGGAGGTAACTATATCGTTACTTCTTGTCATTTAACACTTTGAAGATTCTGAGAACTATATACTCCTAATCTGCCTTACCATATTGTATAAAAATGATCACGCATTTTGGTATGGAATAGACAAAGTATTGTGTCCATAAGTTTACAAAACGAACTCACTGAATGAACACAACACACAGTTCTTAATTTTACACGTACTAGCTAGTATGTGTGTGTGTGTGTGTGTGTGTGTGTGTGTATATGTGTGTGTGTGTGTGTGATGTATTATATATATATATATATATATATATATATATATATATTTATGGATATATATATATATATATATATATTATAATATATATATATATATATATAATGATGCGCAGTATTAAAAAAGGACTAACTTTAATTTTTTTTTAAATACTAACACAACTCGACCGGTTTAAAGGTGTTCTCAGTACTTCCCGTTAATATGAAAGGAAAATCCCTTTTGATACTTTTTATCAATTTTCTGTTAAAGGAACCAATGAACAAAAGGAATCTAATTCCTTGAAATTATGATCAAAATAAAGCCCACAAATTATTTCCATAACTCGGAATTATTTAATATACAAAAAAATACCGTGCCCGTAAATAAAAATATTTGAAATATGATTTGTGTTTACTGAGGAAATGTGTAAATCTAAAGGGCTTTTAACGAGTATCGCAGGAATTTTTGGAATATATGCAATTTCAACATTCCTCATAATCTACTCGAATTATGTTCGATGTTTACACTGTGTGATCACTTCGGCAGTACTCTACTGATAACGTTGAAGAAAACAGAAACAAAAGAAAATGTCAAAAAAAGAAACCCATTACAATCGTGGATGGAGTTGAGAGGGAAAAACAAAAGAATTAAAAATAAAGACTAATGGGAAGAAAAATTGAGTAGAATAAAAGAAATGACCTTTAATCTGTCCAGGTTCCAAAATGTTTATCCTTCGATGATTCCATAGAGAAAACAGATGTTCAAAATCTTTTGGGAAAAACAAGCCCATGTGACGTCACTTATATAGGGTGAAAAACAAAGTGTCGTCTCTCTTTGCCTCTCTCTCTCTCTGCAGTATAATGCATAAAAGCATACACACGCACACACACTATATATATATATATCTATATATGTATATATATATAATATATATATATATTATATATATATATATATATATATATAAGTAATATATATATTATATTCTTATATATAATTATATATCTTATATATATAGATTATTAGGTATTATGTGTATATATATAGTATATATAATATATTTATTATTACTAGATATATAATATATATATATATATAATATATATATATTATACATTAACAGGGTGTTTCGAAATTAGAGACCCAGCCCCCCCTACAGCATAAACTAAAATTGATATGGACAAAAACAAAAGTAATTCAGAACAGGTATTTGTTTAAGTTTCTCTCTGAGTATTTAATAGTTTGTGTAGCCTCCATCTCCCTGTACTACGGCCTGCATTCTTGAGGGGTATGATTTCAGCAAATCGCAAAACAGCTGAGACTCAAACTCCATTTCCCTGAGAACTTCGATCACCTCTCTTCACAGGTCGTTGAGGCTTAGTATACCATCATAGGTCACTGTGCGCTTCAACACGATCCTTTACGATACTACCAATGTCTCGAGGCAGCTCCTGTGTCTGAAGAGCCTTGAAACATGGTGCCTTATCATGCAAAAATGTGACTTCTTCAACAGAGAAAATTTTTTAGGATCTTTGAGGAAAAGAAATACTCCACCAGTAAGCACAGTTTCTCTGAAGTATTTGCCATTCCATGACTGTCCTTTTTCTTTGATGATCCACATTAACAATTTGGCTGTGAAACAGAAAAATTCCCAAACATCACAGGAAATTTCACAACTTGGCGATAGCACACATCATCGCTGATATCATCCAACTTTGCCGCCGAAATGATGTCATTTTTGTGATTTGGCTTCCTGACCATGTAATGAAGAATTCGTCTGATGTGGCAACATGGAGAAAGTCAGTTTCATCCCAATCTTTAAAAATGAACCACAAAATCATGCACGGTCCTTCTCTCTGTTGCTGAGAGATGTTGGGCTTGCTGATAACATGAAATGGCTTGATACCAGATTTTTTCAACTCACGATATACAGCACTATAACTTCTCTTCTTTCCCCTTTTTGTTTCTAGTTCAAGCACCAATTAAGTAAAGACTTTCTTGGTGTACCCACTGCCTCAACTATGATGTCTTTTGACTGCTGAGAAAGGACTTCAGGCCTTCCGAAGATTCTCACTCTTTTTCGCAATGACAGTCACATAGATTTTTGTTCCAGTTTCTTTTAACAAAGGATTTATCTTTTTTAATGTATTTAGCTATCCAGGAACGTGAAATGAAGGATGTGCCAGCATCCCTAGCCTCTCTGAAGGTTATAGTCCAGAGTCGGTCAATCCATCTGATTTTCTCCGAGTCGTTAGCCATGGCTGTATCTAACTCCGTCACTCAATCTGAAAATTCAAGCAATGTAAAATGAAAAATAGCTTAATTGAAACTTAAGATAATGTACTTGGAGATGGGCTATAGCAGAAAACTTCATAACTTTCCATTTGTTCTGTGGAGGGGGGTTCTAATTTCAAAACACCCAATATATATATATATATATATATATATATATATATATATATGTGTGTGTGTGTGTGTGTGTGTGTGTTGTGTGTGTGTATGTATATGTATATATATATATATATATATATATATATATATATATATAAAGCACTTAATTGTCAAGTGTAAATCTACAAGGATCATTTGCCTAGAAAACGTTTACCTTTGAAAACCAAAAGCCTGTCAAAGTTTTATAGGCCATAGCTGAACAAGATTTTATTTTTTATGACGCAGTAAAATATTGTTGTTCAAACATATTACAATAAGATATTAACCCATAGAACATTGAATTAAAGAAGAGGCATATTAAGATCGACCTTGAGGGCCCAAGCACTTTAGTAACCAGTTATAAAAACTGGCTTATTTCCAATGGGGCAAAATGGATTTAAATCGAAATTGCTTTATTCAGTTGTGTAGCTTTTCATGATTGTAGACTTCTATGCTTTATTTTTCTAAGTATTCTTAGCAATTTATTTTGGAGTTTGCTCTTTCATTACAAAACTGTCTAATACGGTTCTTATATTCAAAAGACTGGTTAGTAAATATTCGAGTCAGCTAGCGGTCGGAACTTTCCACATTCAATTATTAAATGTCAAATCTCTCAGGTTCATTCTTCTTTGAGCACACTACTAATACAGAACCGGTTGTCATTCCTTAAGCTCTTTTACAAGGCACGCAATTGTTATCGCGCTTGACAGGGAAAACGCAACACTTGTTACAGAGCTGCGTGTTTTGGTTATATTATATATATATATATATATATATATATATATATATATATATATATATATATATATAATGTATATGATATATTACATTTTCTAAAAGCAGCAGCTCTGCAACAAGCATGACGTTTTCCCCGTCAAACGCGATAACAATTGCAAGCCTTGGAAAAATTTCCGTCCACTAGCTGACTCAAAATCTTTCTAACCACAGTGTTCTGAATATAAGACTCGCTTTAGACAGTCTTGTAATGAAAGAACAAACGCCAAAATAAACTGCTAAGAATACTTAGAGAATAAAGCATAGAAGCCTATAATCATGAAAAGCTACACAGTAGAATAAAGCTTGAATAAGACATCGCCATTCTCTGAAATTCTGCCTCTCATCCTTACTTGTACTTTATCTTTTATCAATATCATCCGTTCATCTCCAGCCTCCCGTCTCATAGTTCTCATCCGAGTAGTTGGTCAGGATCTTTCAACTAGCTTCGTGTTCACAGGAACCAAGAAGACATTATTACGCACTTTTCTCGCTGGGGTGGTGTAATGGTCATGCTCAAGCCATCATCATTTACTTTTACTTATCATGTCGTCTACTTTCGGGACTTCGATACTTTCCCTTATCGCATCACTTCATACTCTATCCTAAAATCTGACTCCCAAGATCTATCCTTAAGCTTTTTCTCAAATCGACAGAATCTTTTTGATTATACTTTCTACGAAATAGAATGTTTACAATACTGGGTGTAAATTATGGTATACAATATGTGACGCAACCAAACTACACTGCACGAATCTTCATAATTCGTAAGCAAAACCCAACTGGACGGGGACCGTAATGCTCTACTCTAACCTTAGGGAAATGCAAGGGAAAACTAAAAGTGTGGAGTCTAACACACACACATAAAAAAAAAAAAGATAAAGCTGTCTCTCTCAGAGACAGAAGACAGGAATCAGACAAAAAATGAACAAAAGAAGTCCAATGATCCACGATGAAAGAGAAAGTCACAGCAACCGAGCAATGCAAGCATTGCTAACCTTCAGAGTAAATAGGACTTCAGGCGTCCAAGCTTTGATCTGTTTTCACTTCTCTGTTTAAATACGACAGAGAGATCAAAGAAATCTTTATTTGTACTACTAAGGATAACTGCAACAATCAGAATGGTAAATAAAATACGCGTTTTATCAAAATTTTCAAAACAGCAAACGCAAGGGAAAGAACATACTACTCTAGTTTTGGGAGACCAAATATACATTCAAAAATTCAGAAAAACTTCTAAGCTCTATTTCAAGAGCAAAGAACTAAAGAAATAAAGTATCCGTAATCTTGTTCGTGATCAATAAAAAAATATAAGGAGAGTAAAATGCAGCATAATAACTCTAATGTGCCAGCATCACTTCCGGAGGAAAAAAAGTATCACCGAATCGATGAAAAAAGCTTTTTTAACTTATTATTAAAACTTATTTCCAAAGCTTTACACCCAAGGGTTACTTTCTTCTATAAAAGATGTACATATACGGTAGAAATATAAAATTTATTGCTAGGCAAACGTTCCAGAAGATGGTTCAAAGGCGTACATAAAAATAATCCGCAGACTCAGTCTTTGCGATAACACTATCTAATTATGACAGTCCCTAAGCACAGATAAAATTACCTTTCCCTTTCATTCTAACTGGATTAAGTCTTCCATTTCATCTGGGAACCCGATGATTAAGACATTAAAAGCAGATTATTTTCCAGGAAAGTTAATTAATTTGCAAGGTTCCTAAATAAATTGGTTATTCGCCGTCTCGTCCCGCACCCCACTAAAAGCTAACAATTCTTAGTTCATTCATGTATTCTAAGTGACTATAAGTAGGAGGATATAGAAATATGCCAAACATGAAGCGTACACCAAATTCATTATGATAAAGTGGCAAAAGATTCCTTTCTTTAATTTTCTTATAATTTCGCTTTAAATTTGCGACTGCTTTTCTATTATGCTATCCTAAATTGTTTAAATAGATTAATTCCTGACAGACTGCATGCTCTAAATTCATAAACAATAAAAATGTATAATTTTTACCCAGGTAACTGTAATATTCCTCCATATTTTCTATAACAAAGTGCCACTGACAAACGTTTCTTATTAATTAAATACAGTTCACAAAGAGTTAGAATGCCTTTCAAAACTTAGGCAAAAGATTGGATTTCTAATGTGATAACGGTATGTAAGATGAATGACATAATATGGAGTGACATGTCATTTCATATTGCTAGGCTAAGAGAATGCATTTCTAAATACATGCAAACTCTTAATGTGTCTCCAATTTTTGTTGTTACCATTCAATTCTTATTATAACCCAATTACCACTTAAGCTTCTCAAATGAACACCTACTTTCAACAACGGCACTGCACTTCCATAGAGGAGAGTTGGCTCAACAAAATATGAGAATATATTTATAATATACATGAGTATCTTTGTGCCCCTCTCTGACTGTCAGGTTGTGTGTAATAGATAGTATTTCACTCATGTTTACACTTAACATATGTTTACATTTAAATATAAGGCATCAAATAAAGCAATAACATCGAATTTCACTTCACCTTAGATATATCCACAAGTAATCATAAATGATAAGTGCATCTACTGTGGTCAGGATTCGAATCTGGCTTTCAGGAAGGATAAATGGGTTATCGGTAATTTTATTCATTCATTTAGCAAAAACGATTTAAGCTGATTTTGCATCTGTTGTAAATTTTCCTGATGAATTTGGGATCTGTAGTTAGAATCGACGTGAACTCATAATCACACATACATACATACACACACAAATTTTATATACATATATATCTATATATATATATATATATATAATATATAATATATATATATATATATAAGACTATAAATCTTATTTGAATTAACGTTACCACGAATCAGGAAAATTCTTGGACAACCAGTCTTAAGTGATCCAGAAATTGTACAAATAAGAACAAAACCATAAGAGTAAAATTAATAACTCAATTCGCAACTTGTTAGGGATTCATTATCTGTTCCAAAAACGCACCGGAGAAAACCTTGCAAAGTCTGCAGGAACGCAGCTGATAAAGCAATAACACTGCTGCGTACAGGGAACCAGGGACTGCCGGGGGACTCCCTAACGATGTTACACACTCCTCAAGTTCAGTAACACTCGACGTAACAAAATAAAAAGACGAAAACAAAAAAAAAACAAAAAAAGAGAGAGAGAGACAGAGAGAGAGAGAGACAGAGAGAGAGAGAGACAGAGAGAGAGAGAAAGGCTCAATACGGAGGAGGAGAAAGGAGGGCGATGCGAAGGGTGGATTTTCCGAATCCTGAAGAAGAAAAATGGGAATTCTAATTATGAAAGTTTCAGCAATAAAATGTTTGCAAGAAAGAATTTGAAGGATATTAAGGAACAATACAATGAAATACCTTAGTGTAAGCTGGACTGCGCCTTTTCCTTCCGGGAGAAATGATCATAATCTTAAGAATTTCTATTTCTGTACCACAGAAAGTTAAAGGGATTAGCAAATAGAGATTTCTTTTTCAGCAATATTCCTGTCTCAGGAGTATCGGAAAAAGACCGAAACCATTAGAATGACCTAAACGTGACAAAGCAAAATGAATATTAATATACTTCATATGTTAGTATTGGCTTATTACTCACTTCCATGTAGGTATGAAGAATGAAATGATCTCGCTCCGGCACAACGTTTTTAGGGATGAGACTTACTATTTCGACCCTCTCCTACATTGCCATCACTGTTGACGAGTTGCATATATAAATAATCTAGTTCACAAGCTTTCCTTGTTAACTTTCACCAATCTTGTTTACTCCATTTTGTATTCTTGTATACATTCACTGATCAAAATCTTGGCAATTGGCAGGAAGAACAACGGCGTCTCTCAATACCACAAACAAGTTCGCACATGAACAATTTTATTAATATAAATAAAGTTCACAAATACAAAGAACACAAAAATGCATATTTTATGCGTTCATTTGAGTGGTTCTTCTTACCGGCCTTTGAAGCAGCATTTTGAATTTTTCTAGAGAAACGTAAGCATCTTCATGAATATTGTTGATGGAATATGTTTAATAAAAACAAGAAAAATAGCACGTACAAATGAATATATTATATAAAAGGTGTGCAAGTGCTTTTGCATGATACTTTTTGCATATCTGCTTTTACTGATGCCCTTCATTTTTTTATCCTTATTTCCACTTCGACATTTCAGTCATAACTGCCTTAGACGTTAATTACATCACGCTTTCATTCTGATTATTCTATTCCTTCTTCATTTGTTCCTTAAGTCCTTGGATTTCTAAGAGTCCTATATAACTTTACATACACCCGTGTATGGGTAATCACAACTTAACACCAATAAGGAATCTGTAAATAAAAAAAATAACTTGACAAATCCTAAGTAACGCATAAATACCGAGACATTGTGATGGCAAGGGTCATCGTACAAAGAGTAAGTAAACTTCCAGAAGAAACAGAAAATAGAATACTCTGACGAATTATACACTTCAAAACGAACATACGATTCGAGAGAAAATTTGTTGCTACGTTCGTAACGACTTCATTGCCAATAATAAACACTAAACTATTAGAGAAAACTACAATTTTTCATAGCACCCTGGCCACTCGCATATACGAAGAATGTCATATAATTAACTAGCTCTTTGAATTCTAGTACTTGGCTGTTTCTTGGGGTGAAATCATATGCTTCTTAGTGTGCAAGCGACAACAGGTTGACCACATAACCATACGCCATTCTTCTGATCACACAAATATATATATATCATATATATATATATATATATATATATATATATATCACACACACACACACACACACACACACATATATATATATATATATATATATATATATATATATATATATATATATATATATATATATATATATATATATATACAGATTCTTGGGGTGAAATCATATGCTTCTCAGTGTTTAAGTGTGCAGGCGGACAACAGGTTGACCACATAACCATACGCCATTCCTCCGATCACATACACACAAATGCTACATTTAAGTAACATTAGAATAAGTGTTTCCATTATGTGGATTCTAATGAAGAAAAAAACAAGTTTTTTTATGTCTAATTGCATATTTGTTTTGTTTCATTTCCACTATTTCGAGAAGGTTTGGGAAATTACCGAGAACAGGAATATGCCTGTATTATACAGAAGTACCAAAGGACTGTTTTGCAGAGGGAGGGATCTGCTGAACCAGACCATTCCAGACAGTCGCAACCCCTATATAAGAAGAAGAAAGTGTTCGTGACAGGGAGACATAGACGGACACTAGAGGTGTTAGGAGGGGAGGAAAAGGTGCAAGAGATTAGGGTTACATAACTCTGTGTGAGCTGGTGTTACGAGTATTTACGTGAGATTCATATTTGATGTAAGAATAAAAGGTGATTTCAATAGAAATAGGCAAGTAGTGATGTTAATCAGGTAAAGTTTAATGATGGTTTCAGTGCAAATACACTATTCGTGAGTAGTAAGCCGGCCAGGTTGGAGCTGTACTATGAAGACAGTCTGGTTTCAACTTAGGCCCCACTTTAGAGCCTAAGCAAGGTTGTTGTATCACTTGCCTGTTATTAACATGATTTGTGTGAAGAAAATTAGTGGCAGGGTTATGAGTTTTCCTACAATTACCTATAGGGTAGCTTGCACCTACCAGTAAATCCCTAGTCTCTGTTCTCCATAGCTAGCCAGGATAGTAAGTTCCTAGTCTGTTTTCCTTAGCTAGCCTGGATAGGGCTATCAGTAAGTCACTAGTCTGTTCTCCATAGCGAGCCAGGCTAGTGGGCTTCAGTTTCAAGGAAGTCCCTAGTCTGTTTCTCCATAGATAGCCAGGAGGATAGGGCTATCAGTAAGTCCCTCAGTCGTTTTCCTTAGTCATTAGTCAGGATAAGGGGCTTTCCAGAGACCAACGTCCCTTAGTCTGGGGCTTCGCCCATAGCTTAGCCAGGATAGTGGGCTATCAGTTAAGTCCCTAGTTCTGTTTTTTCCCCTTAGCTAGTTTTCCCCTGGGGGGGGGGGAAATTTTTAGGGCTATCATAAGTCCCTAGCTCTAGTTCTCCCATAGCTAGACCAGGATAGGGCCTATCAGTAAGTCCCTAGTTTGTTTCTCCATAGCTAGCCAGGAATAGGGCTACCTGTAAAATCCCTATCTCCTGTTCTCCATATGCTAGTCCTGGAATAGGGCTATCATAAGTCCCATTAGTCTGTCTTTCAATAGCTAAGCCAGGATAGGGCTTATTCAGTAAGTCCCTAGTTTGTTCTTCCCCATAGCTAGCCAGGATTAGGGAAGGCTACCTGTAAATCCCATAGGTCTCCTGTTCTTTCCATAGTCTAGTACTTGGATAGGGCTATCAATGGGGGGAGAAGTCCCTAGTCCGTCTCCATAGCTAGCCATGGATAGGTGCTATTCAGAAAGATCCATTGTTTTCTTTCTCCCAAAAATAAGCTAAAAGGGGGGGCTCCCCCAAGGGGGGATTAGGGCTACCTGTAAATCCCTAGTCCTCTCGTTCTCCAGTAGTCGTCTCCATAGCTAGCCAGGATAGGGCTGTCAGTAAGTCCCTAGTCTGTTCTCCATAGCTAGCCAGGATAGGGCTACCTGTAAATCCCTAGTCTCTGTTCTCCATAGCTAGTCTGGATAGGCTATCAGCGAGTCCCTAGTCCGTCTCCATAGCTAGCCAGGATAGGGCTGTCAGTAAGTCATTAGTCGTTCTCCATAGCTAGCCAGGGTAGGGATACCTGTAAATCCCTAGTCTCTGTCTCCATAGCAAGCCAGGATAGGGCTATCTGTAAATCCCTAGTCTCTGTTCTCCAATAGCTAGTCCTGGATAGGGCCTATCAGCAAGTCCGTAGTCTGTCTCAATAGCTAGCCAGGATAGGGCTGTCAGTAAGTCCCTAGTCTGTTTCTCCATAGCTAGCCCAGGATAGGGCATACCTGTAATCCCTAGTCTCTGTTCTCCATAGCTAGTCTGAATAGGGCTATCAGCAAGTCCCTAGTCCATCTCCATAGCTAGCCAGGATAGGGCTATCAGTAAGTCCCTAGTCTGTTCTCCATAGGTAGCCAGAATAGGGGTACCAGTAAATCCCTAGTCTTCTGTTACTTCCAAGGTTTTGCTAGCCGAGGCATAGGGCTATCAGTAAGTCCCTAGTTCGTTTTCCTTCGCTTTTAGTCTTTTTTTTTTTTTGGATTAGGGATTTTTCCAGTTAGTACTAGTCTGTTCACCTAGGTCTTTAGACAGGATAAGGGCTATCCCAGTAAGTCCTAGTTCTTTTTTCCATTAGCTTAGTCCAGGGAGAGGGCTATCAAGTGAAGTCCCCTAGTCTTGTTCTTTTCCATTAGCCTAGCCAGGATAGGGCGATCAATGTAAGTCACCCTAGTCTGTTCTCCATAGCTAGCCAGGATAGAGCTATCAGTAAGTCCCTAGTTTGTTCTCCATAGCTAGCCAGGATAGGGCTACCTGTAAATCCCTAGTCTCTGTTCTCCAAAGCTAGTCTGGATAGGGCTATCAGCAAGTCCCTAGTCCGTCTCCATAGCTAGCCAGGATAGGGCTATCAGTAAGTCCCTAGTCTTTTCTCCATAGCTAGCCAGGATAGGGCTACCTGTAAATCCCTAGTCTCTGTTCTCCAGTAGTCGTCTCCATAGCTAGCCAGGATAGGGCTGTCAGTAAGTCCCTATTCTGTTCTCCATAGCTAGCCAGGATAGGGCTACCTGTAAATCCCTAGTCTCTGTTCTCCATAGCTAGTCTGGATAGGGCTATCAGCAAGTCCCTAGTCCGTCTCCATAGCTAGCCAGGATAGGGCTGTCAGTAAGTCCCTAGTCTGTTCTCCATAGCTAGCCAGGGTAGGGCTACCTGTAAATCCCTAGTCTCTGTTCTCCATAGCTAGCCAGGATAGTGCTACCTGTAAATCCCTAGTCTCTGTTCTCCATAACTAGTCTGGATAGAGCTATCAGCAAGTCCCTAGTCTGTCTCCATAGCTAGCCAGGATACGGCTGTCAGCAAGTCCCTAGTCTGTCTCCATAGCTAGCCAGGATAGGGCTGTCAGTAAGTCCCTAGTCTGTTTTCCTTAGCTAGTCTGGATAGGGCTATCAGTAAGTCGCTAGTCTGTGTTGTCCTTAACTAGCCAGGGTAGGGCTATCCATAAGTGAAGTGCATTACTCTCATGCTAGTCATGTTTGGTACACATATTTTTTTTAGAAAATATTTAACTGTTAACCATGTTGGGTATTTCAGTGGTCAAGTTAGAGATTGACTTGCTCCCTACAAGCTAGCTGGAGTAAATGTTGATTATGGGAATAGGCCTAAACTCACAAGGTTAAATTAGGTACGCAATGTTTGTATGCAGGCTTTGTAGGAGTTAGGCTAGAGCTGGCGTGCTGAACTATTCGGTCATTATTAATGGAGTACGTAGTTGCGTTTTCTGTCTGTTACATATTTAAATGGCTAGAGTCACATTAGTCACCCATGATTGTAATTGTTAAGTAAAGATACTGTGGTTACTACTGTACTAATCATAGATAACGAATATAAAGTTAATTTGTTTGGCGATACTGTTATACTAAGAAGGTTGCAATTTAACTTTAATGTATTTTTGGATTTATTTGAAATACAAATACTTTTTTTTTAATATTGTAAATAAATATAATACTGTTAAACTATTGCTGTTGGTATTAATTCCATCTTCCTGTTTCCACTTTGTTCATGATCTTTAGGCAGTAAAAACACTCCAGGAGGGTCTAATCACTTTTGTTGAGACACAACCTTCCTCCAACAATATACAATGTCCTGAAAGCGGATAAAGATTCCCTAAGTCGAAACACCTTTGCCTATATTCCAGTATCATTTTTGTATTCAATAGGTATTTTGAATATTTCATCAGGAGCGGACTGAGCGCACGTACACACACACAAGCTTAATCCTGACTAGGAAAAATCATTATAAGAAGCTAAGAAAGAAATAATGTGAGAAAACTCGACAGAGTATATATATTATATATATATATATATATATATAATATTATATATATATATGTATGATATATATATATATATATGTATATATATATAGTATATATATATATATATTTATATATATATATATATATATATATATATATATATATATATATATATAAAATATATATATATACATAATATATTAATTTATAATTTTATATATATATATATTTTAATATATATATATATATATATATATATAATATATATATATATGTATATATATATATATATATATATATATATATATATATATATATATATATATATATATATATATATATATATTTCGATTTTAAAACCAGAACCAAGTAAAATAATACCCTTTCTAAAGGAAGTTCATATTCTCAAGTTGCATCTCTCAACTGAAAGCCTTCATTCTCTCTAAACCATCTCCTCTATTCCTACTGACTGCCTGGAATTAATCGCCACAGGTTTCCTGTAAGGGGGTGGAGCCTCTCGATGCCATAGATTTTAAAAGGAGGAGGCAACTGCAGCTCCCTCTCAGAAGTTTCAGATGCGTCTCAGAAGTCCCAGATGCCTCTCACATGCAGAACACTACATCCCCCATTTTGATCCCCTGCTTCCTCTGGCGTTCCCATGTGTTCCTTTACAATCCATAGTGCACAGATCGATCAGCAATTGAGAAGACAACGAGACCACGGATTTCAAGCTGTAGAGAGTAATTTCAGGTACAGCCATTATCGTTCTTTCTTTTCTTTTTTTTTGCCTTAGTCTGTATTTCATTTCATTCTTTCCAAGGCAACTTCTCCCACTTCTTGGCTCAGCTTCTCACACCCCAATTTTGGTTCAATGCTGTAACTAATTCCCCTAATAGTGATATTTAAACATCCCCTTGTTAGTCAAGCAGCATAGCATTCCTTTCTGTGTAAGCTCCCAGTTATTCTATGCCCCCTGTGAGTGTGCTTTGATATGAAATTCTAAGAGAAAGTAATGTGTAACGTTTCCCACGTGTCCACCTTCTTGGTGCTGATGCTAGAATGCAATCTCTTTGCAGACAAATATCGGGCCTGGTTGTGAAAGGAAATTTGGGAACCCATGGGTACGACGCTCTTATTTAAATAACCAGCTCTGAGCAAATCATATCTCTGTGTCTTGGTAATTTCCTAGCACGTGTTCCTGTGGACCTGCAATCAACCATGTTCCTTTATTTCGGGAACTACTCAAGTCCCCTACACTCTTGAGGTGTGAACTGCTGCTCACGTAATTTAATTGTAAATATAGTTCATTTAAACTAAGTTCCAGAGTTTTAGGTAAATTCCCCCCTCAGTAATATCGGCCTTCAGCCATAGATTTTTGGTTGTAATAAACTCGTCCCCCCATACATGGCCAATTTAAGAGTGCCAGAAAGTCACATCCCCACATTTTCACCGAGGGAATGAGACATTTATTACAATATATATATATATATATATATATATATATATATATATATATATATATATATATATATATATATATTAACGTATACACACACATACATATATACTATATATATTTGTGTGTGTGTGCGTGTGCAAGCAGTCAGCTCCTGATGAAGTATTAAAAAAACCTTTTGAATATAAAAATGATATTGGCTAGGCAAACGTGTTTCGACTGAGGGAATCTTTATATGCTTTCAGTACATTTCTGTAGAAAAAAAGGATAAAATATGCAGCATAAAAAGGTTGACGTGTCACAAAAAAACCTAGTTTTCCTTAAAGAGAAAAAAAAAACGATAAATAACTTCCTTTCTAATCTTAATATCTATTGAAATATCGGCGCAGGAACTGATATGGAAACCTTTAAGACATTACAGTAGAGACATGTTAAAATATAATCAGGACGTCTTATCAAGGAGACGGGATGACAATTCACAGTTTGCAACATTAGCAAACTCGCTAGATTTCCTCCCACTATAATTAATACTAGGAATAACAGATATTGTATATAAAAGATATTTCCGAGCCAATCGTGGTGTGATCGATCTGTCAAAGCATGGTCTCTCTTAAAAGTTTCAAAATTCCTATTCGGTTGAAGGATACCGATTTTTTTCTCAATTTTTGCATTTAAAATAAATGTTTCCACAACAGGGCAGAATAACAAAATATTAACAAAATAAATAACCTCGATTTATATATACATAAGCCTAATCTTGACTAGAAAAAGAAAAAAACATTAAATGAAGCTAAGAAAGAAATAATCTGAAAAACTCAACAGAGGCTCTAGTGGGGAAAGAAAATAACTTTAGGCAACTATGGGAGATTATGTCATCTTTTATATTCTTAAAGCTGTTATTATCCCAGAAAAGGAAAACATTTTTATGAACGAGATTATCACCATCAGTTAAGAGAAAAGGGAATGGTTTGATATACGTGTATATACTATAATATATAATATATATATATATATATATATATATATATATATATATATATATACATATATACATACATATATATGTGTGTGTGTGTGCGTGTGATTTATATTTCTTTTAGGGTCATTATCTTTATGATATGTATAGCATTTTGCTTATTCTTTTACGATATATATATATATATATATATATATATATATAATATATATATATATATATATATATATCTAATTATTTTGTCACATACACCAAGGCATTTGTTATATTCACAAATTTTAAACCACGAACATCAATTAACATCCATTTCACTATACCTTGGGAATAACTTACCAAGAGGGAATTATAATTAGTAAGTGCTTCGCTACCATCAGGATTCAAACTGCCACCTAGTTTGGCAAACACATTTGACCATTAAGCTATCAAGAAATATAGGCTGATACCGAACCTGCTGTATGCCTGTGCAATTGTTTTGGTACTTTGAATCGGTATCAACTCACCTCCACCATGATAACTGATTGGTAGGTTTGTAGAATGTGGCTATATTTGAATTTTAGTCACTTAGACCGTGAAATTTTTTCTCACCCACAAATATGATGCCAAAAAGGCATTCACTGTATCTTTCCTGTACATTCATTTCTACAAATCTCTCTTCAGCTTTTTGTAATTTTTCTAATGGTGTCATTCTGACTTTTTCCTGCCACATTACTCCTAATATATTTCTTAATGATTTATTCTAATTCATCACAATCTCTTAAAAAGGGTTTCACTTAAATACCAGGCTTCATGTCCGCATAGCAACTGGACTAATGCGTATATGATATTACTTTTGTATAAATTTTAATCTCTTTGATTAAGTATTAGTCTACCCAATGCTTTGATTGTCCTTTTATAATCTCTCATTAAATTCTAACTCAAGAGAACCTTTACTGAAAATTTTGTTTCTTAAATATCCGAAAGATAATCCTATTAATACTTTCCTCGTCTAGTGTTATTTTAATTCTTTGTTTAAATTTTGTCCTCATTGTTTCTGTTTTATATAGAATCATCAATAGTTCTCTCTCTCTCTACGTATAATGATGTACTCTACTAAGCCAGCTATGTAAATCGCAGCGCTTTGTTAATTATTACAGCGATAACTGCTAACTTGACAGCTTTCAGTTTTAAATTTGACACCTTTCTATAATTACTCCAATACAACCTTCTTTTCCTTCTCCAACCATATTTTTTCTTCTTTATGAAAACCATCGAAGGGAAAAACAGAAAAGGGGATAGACCTATTTACTGCAAGATTTAACCACATGAATTCACCTACATTGACTTTGCACCTGTTCCGTTTATGGATAATTTCAATTAGTCTTAGACATCTAAAAGGAATACCAGAGTGATATAAGACCTTCCATAGGCGTGTGGATACTGATATATCCTTTCTCACAATATGCCTTGCCAGGAAATATTTGATTTAAAATCGTGTCTTTTCTGTAGCCAAATCGTCCATCTGCAAGCAATTCGCCAACTTCTTTCTTTAAGGTATTGAGGATAAGTATGCTGAATATTTTCAACACAATCCTTGTACCAACATCGCCTTTTTAGTTACCACATTCATTTAGATCATCTATCTTTGCTGTCATTGTTAGGACGCTCAATTCCATGTTCCGGAAAATAATCAAGTTAATATATTTAGTGCAATTTCAATTTCGGTTAATATCGTCTCTTCAGTCATTCTAATTTAGCAGGGTATTTTTTCATCTCTAAAATTCTTTATTACATATCCACTTCTATTGCAGAGAATTCATTACCATTCAATTTAGGTCTTTTTCAACTTGTGGTGTATGTTTCATATCCCCATTATAACTTATTCACGACCCAAGAAAATTACCCTAAACAACGTTCCCCCCCCCCCCCCCTCCTTTTTTTTAATATCATAAATAAACCATTACTCCTTCGGACAGACTTCTTCATTTCCACTACACCCAGTGTGTATGTGATATATATATATATATATATATAGATATATATATATATATATATATATATATATATACACATATATATATATATATATATATTATATTACATATATATAATATATATATGATATATATATATATATATATAATAATATAAATATATGCATATATATATATATATATATATATATATATATATATATATACACACGTATATATATGTATATATTCTATTACTTTTTTTTCCACATCCGTATCTTTATCCAACTTGGTTGCAACCCACCATAGTCCACCAGCTCCAGGCGCATAATTCACATGTCAATGCGAACAATCGATCGTTCTTTTCTGAGAATTTAACTTTGGTCCTTTCCCATGGTAGGTGAATGATGCAACTGACCAATAGGAGGCAACAACGTACATGCATGCGCACACATACTCAAGTGTGTATGTATATATATATATATATATATATATATATATATTATAGATATATATAATAAAAAGAGAGAGAGAGAGAGGAGAGACGAGAGAGAGAGAGAGAGAGAGAGAGAGCCACACATTCTGAAAAAATTAGTATTGCTAATAATTCGCTATATAAATGGCTTAACACATACTTACTCATGACGGGTGACTGCAGTCCCCCACCCCATAAAAATTGTGGCCCACGAAGAAGTATAATTGTTTAATCGCGTTTAATTCAAATGGACATTCGGAACGTTCTGCTTTAAGTTCCATTACAAATAACCCCAAAGAGACACTGAACGCTGCGTTCTTTTATATACAATTGCTGAAAGATCTCCTGTCTTCATGAAAAGGCCTTATCGCGTTAGGATTTTTCTGGAAGATAACAAGCTTTATAAAAATATTACGTGTAATCTAACAATATCAACGCAATCGCAGACTTTCAGGAGATTATCGTACTCGCCTTCTTTAAGTTCATGCGCTCTACACATGCATATATATATATATATATATATATATATATATATATATATATATATATATATATATATATATATATATATATATAAATAATTGCTTATTATTTTACACACTGAAGTACAGTCAGCAACATGAGAGTTCGACCACTCAAGCTCTATACAAAAAAACACCGACAACAAATAAAATTTCAGCAATGGTTTTATGTAACCATTGGCAATGTAAAATTACGGGTATAAAAGAAATTTACAAAAATCCAACCTCCGGGTAATTAGACAAAAACTATCCATTGTACCATTAGCGCAATCGGACAATTCTAAACACAGCAGCGACAAAGGAAGTTGCAAACCTTCCAACCGGACGACTTCTTCCTGCGTCAGACTTTAATCACAGTCCCAAACCAGGAACCTTCCCCCCCCCACCCCCCCACCCCACAAGCTCTCCACTCCCCCTCTCCAGCACCAGTCGCTAAGCCAAGGCATCTGCTATTGTGCCCTTAACACATCACTTGGCCTTTGTTTGGAAGTTTCGTACATAAAAGCCTCTTTTAGCGTGTAATTATATCGGTTTGCTGGGCAGTTCTTTACACACAAGGTAGCAATTCATTCTCTCGTTTCTATGTGTGCTATAATTCCTTTTCCTCGATTAAACTGAAAAAGCAGTTTTATTGGGAAACATAAAAGTAACGATGCCAGTGAGGACGAAACTCGAGTGGAACACTTTTCCCACTCTTTTCCGTAGTACAAAATGTCAGTAGACCACGGATGCTGACGGGGCAAAAGCCATTTAGGCCCAATAATTCCCACAAAACAAAATCGAGTTCTTATCCAAAAACCGGAAAACTCACGTGATTTCAAAGAATAAAGAGCACTCGGTTGCAGCCTCACCAGCTGCTATTAAATTATATTGACAGGTTTCTATGAGCAACTTTAATTGGAACATGTCGATTCTTCAATAAGAATAAGCGACTTGACTTACACGTCAAAGCTTGGGGAAACAACCACCCAAGACCCTAAGCCAATAACCACTTAGGACGAGTGCTGAAGGGTTCTTGAGACTAGTCATTTTCGCTATTCGGGCAATCGCTCTTCATGAAACAAAATAAAAATAATTGGTTTAGGAAGATAAAACTATAGGTGATGCATAGGTTTACAGCGACGAAAGGGGCGGGAGAACCGAAAAATAATCCTCCTTTAACTTTCACCGAGAGTAAATCTTCCCACAAGAGAGAGAGAGAGAGAGAGAGAGAGAGAGAGAGAGGAGAGAGAGAGAGAGAGATTTAATGGAAGATAAGGGTAACTTGTCAACTTATCAAAATAAAATTAGTTTGCAAGATAAATAAAAAAAGGAAAATAAGCAATGGCTCTAGTAAAGTTCTTCAGACATTTCTTCAAGAGAAAGGGGTACCCTCTCCACTCCACACCACACATGCAAATAGGACCTGCCAACACTAGAGTCACCACAGTTTTCATCGGGAAAAAGAAAGAAATATAAAAACAGAGAAGACAATCAGGTCCGCCCATCCAAGACTCTACAATCGTCCAAGTTTTAACAAACTTTGCCAATAATCAGGAAACTCTGGCAGATAAGGTGATGCAAATACGCGGCGCTTGTGGAGTTGTGTAAGAGAGTTTCCTAACATTTAGACATCAGGATCAATTGTCTGCAAACATCATGAATATCTGATTGTTCTTCCTGTTTCCTAAATGAATTTCAAAAATAGAAAAGGACAATAAACACTAACTTAAATGCTTCTATTTCGTGGTCTGCATTACACATACATACATACATACATACATACATACATACATACATACATACATAAGGAATGTTTCGAAATTAGAGCCATCCCCGCTACAGCATAAACTAAAATTGATATGGACAAAAACAAAAGTAATTCAGAACAGGTATTTATTTATGTTTCTCTCCGAGTATTTCATATTTTGTGTGCCCTCCATCTGCCTGTACCACAGCCTGCATTCTTGAGGTGTATGATTTCAGCAAATCACAAAAAAACTGAGACTCAAACTCCATTTCCCTGAGCACTTCGGTCACCTCTTCACAGGTCGTCGAGGCTTGGTATACAATCATAGTTCACTGTGCGCGCTTCAACACAATCCTTTAAGATACTGCCAATGTTTTCACAAACATTAAGGTTAGGGGAGCTACCTGGAAATTCACTAGACGAGAAGAAATCGATATCACTGTTTCGAAGCAGCTCCTGTGTTTGAAGAGCCTTGAAACATGGTGCCTTATCATGCAAAAATGTGACTTCTTCAACAGATAACACATTTTCAGGATCTTTGAGGAAAGGAAACACTCCACCAGTAAGCACAGTTTCTCTGAAGTATTCGCCATTCCATGACTGTCCTTTTTCTTTGATGATCTACATTAACCGTTTGGCTGTGAAACAAAGAAAAATTCCAAAACATTCAGGAAATTTCACAACTTGGCGATAGCGCATGTCATCGCTGACATCATCCAACTTTGCAGCCCAAATGATTTCATTTTTATGAATTTGCTTCCTGACTGTGTAAATGAAGAATTCATCTGGTGCAGCAACATGGAGAAAGTCAGTTTCATCCCAATCTTTAAGAAATGAACCACAAAACCATGCACGGTCTTCTCTCTGTTGCTGAGTGATGTTGGGTTTGCTGATAACATGAAATGGCTTGATACCAGATTTTTTCAACTCACGATATACAGCACTATAACTTCTCTTCTTTCCCCTTTTTGTTTCTAGTTCAAGCGCCAATTAAGTAAAGACTTTCTTGGTCTACCTACTGCCTCAGCTATGATGTCTTTTGACTCCTGAGAAAGGACATCAGGCCTTCCAAGATTCTTACTCTTTTCACGATGACAGTCATAATGGATTTTTGTTCCAGTTTCTTTTAACAAAGGATTAATCTCGTTTAATGTATTTAGCTATCCAGGAACGTGAAATGAAGGACACGCCAGCTGGCGGTTATAGCCCGGATTCAGTCAATCCGTCTGATTTCCTCCGAGTCATTAGCCATGGTTGTATCTAAGTCCGTCACTCAGTCTGAAAATACGAGAAATGTAAAATGAAAAATAGCTTAATAGAAACATAACTTTCCATTTGTTCTGTGGAGGGTGCGGCTCTAATTTCGAAACACCCGGTGTGTGTGTATATATATATGTATATGTATATATATATGTATATGTATATATATATATATATATATATATATATATATATATATATATATATATATGTTTTATTACATCACCGTGATTCATTTATAAGCATTAAGCTATGAATGTCCTTTAAAATCTAATTTGCTCTACTCGGAATTTATTTTCATATATGTTAACCGAAGGAGAATTTTTTAGTTGATAAGAAATTCGGGTCATGGGCTCGAACCACGGATCGAGCTATGAGCCGACGAATTTCTTACCAAATAATAATTTCCCTTCAGTTAACATATATTCCGAGGTAGAGCGAATTAGACATTAAAGGACATATTTAGCTTAATGTATATATATATATAATATATATATATATATATATATATATATATATTTATATATATTATATATATATATATATATATAATATATATATATATATATATATATATATATATATATATCACAGAAAACCACTGGTGAAGAGATAACGCACGAGGTGTTATTCCTGACCGGTTTCGACCTTATTTCTGAGCCACTGACAAATACTGATACATAATGGTAGAAATTTTCAATATATATGGTAAGGGACATCACGAGCAAACACATAAACCGTTTAGAATAAAACTCATTCGTCAGTGGCTTGGATGTAAATTCGAAACCAGTCGGATCCAATTCAGTATGGTATTTCTTCACCTTGGGTTTTGAGTGACAAATAAATCACGGGTCAGTGTGATTGTAATTTTATATATATACGTACATTCATTTATATACTTATCTCCTTCTATGACCAAGAAAGCTAAAATACACAATTTCAACAAAAGTACATTAAAACTTGAAAATTCTTTTCAATTTAAAACTAACGAGCCAAAATAAAGTCAGGAGGAACTCAGTCTGCCTCTGTTCCTTTTCTGAATCCTATTACAGTAGCCAATCACCTTTCCCTCTCGAGGCCTTTATTGTGCATGAAAAAGTTCCGATATGTACAATACACATCGCAGTGGAGCACCCTCCTATTCCCCTTAGCTTGTAAGTAAGCTCTTTCCTCCCTCCAACAGCTATTACATAAAATTATTGATGCACATGTCTCTTAGAGTTTCTGAATTTATCAGCATATCATCTTGAAAAAAATTCAGTGTCTCTATACAGAAAGCCTGTTAAAGAATCAGCAGATTATACAGTGTTCTTGCGCATTACGATTATGATGGCAATTGAATGAAAATTTAGGATTGAATAGCACCACAGTACTGAAATCAAACAGTACCTTACAGCGATATGCACGACAATATGCTGTTCTTCCTACCCATTCATACTACCAGCTTATCAAGGAGATTTGGTAAAAAAAACCTTCGTTACTCGCATTCAACAAGGCCATCCATTCTTGCGTTCAGCATCTTACCAAACTAATATATGGCTAGTATGCATTTAGCTAAACAAAAAGAACTAGCAAGTCTCGGTTTTTTAAAATCAGACAAAAAGACCAGCGTATATATGCAAAGGATATTGATATTTATATTGCAGTACTTTATTCCTGCATTGATACTGACAATCACACATTATTCATACTATATATATATATATATATATATATATATATATATATATATATATATATATATATATATATAAATACACACACACACACACACACACACACACATATATATATATATATATATATATATATATATATATATATATAATGTATTTATTTATTTATTCACATCCATAAATTTCGTATTCAAAATTAATTGAAATTTTCAAAGTAATTCGTTTAAATTCATGTATTACATTTAGTTCATTACATATTACACATCTTGACAGAAAGAGAGAGAGAGAGAGAGAGAGAGAGAGAGAGAGAGAGAGAGAGAGAGAGAGAGTCACTCCCTAACAAAGCTGCAAAAGAAAAACGTCTGGATGCTATATTTTCAGGAGCCACGGTCCCAGAAAGGCAAACCATTCAAGAGAGGCATCATGCAAATGGGCGGGGCAAACTAATGCTACACATATCCTCTACGGCGGAATATTTCCTGGCGTCAACCGTCGATGTAGGTCGTTCCATTCATATGCCGCCACCCGCCTTAAGCCACGTCTGAAAGCGTATGGGATTTTCTTAGATCAGTAAATCGACTTTCGGTTAGACGTCTGTGATGGTGAGCAACGATATTCTCTCTCTCTCTCTCTCTCTCTCCTCTCTCTTCTCTCTCTCTCTCTCTCTCTGGGTATAAATCAATCCTTGGGTACTTTTTCTTGGATATTGCTACAGGTATACGAGTCCTATAATTTTCCTGCATACTTAGTTATAGGATGTTTATGCTTTTGTGAGTACGGTGGGGATCTAAAATAAATATTGCAAGACTGTCAGAAACAAAGTTAAATACACTTCGGCTTACAAGCATATGAAACAATTACGTTTACACTGTTTGAAATAAAACATTGATCTTACAAATAAGTAATTTTAATTCCCTTAAAACGCGGAACGAACACGGAAGAGGTACAGCAATCTACATTTTTTTTCCTTTTTGGTTCGTTTGACTGTCTGACTAATTAAAAAAAAAACTAAGAAAAAAATCATACCGAAGGCAGTTTAGTTCTCAAGGAAAGAGGTTATAAAAAGGATAGTTTCCTCTACCCTTTATCTCATGGTTGAGAACTGAAGAATGGATGGGATGAATCCAAAATGAGGAGCTTTTAACCGAAAAAGGGGTTAATAACTACACTTATAGGTCCTCGTACATAAATGAATGATCCATACAAAGTAATCGTTAGGATCTCCTAATCGTGCAAACCATAACGAAAAGCCTTATGTTCGAAGTCAACATTATTGTTTCAAGAAAACTAAATTTACGTAAAAAAAAAAAAAAGAAATCAAAGGAGTTCCATCGATGAAGTAAAAAATTTCAAGAATCTAGCGGCCAAGCTTTCTCCTGTCAGCAACGGCATAACATCTGAAAGGATCATTCCCAAGAAAAAAAAATGTTGATAATAACAGTACTATATATCCTTCATTTATGCTAAATTGCAGAACTGGTTCAGAAATTCAACGACAGTATCTCTTGAGAAAATCGTAACATGAGAATAATCCATAATAGGAATTAAGCTGCAAATCAACACGAAATTTGGAAAATAGTCAGATACATTTGAGTATATATATTAAATTATGCGTACGCTTCTCCGAAGCATAAATACCCCATCCTACTTTATTTATTTATCTTTTTTTTTCTCCCCTCCCCTTACAAGCTTACAAAGGGTGAATTTAGCGGTTTTCCTTGCAGTTCTTCTGCTACTAGTTCGGAACAAGGTTGTTATGCCCTTGCCCTATGTTATCCACGTACTAACCCACTACCAGCTATTACGTATTTGCATTTTGTTGAACAGTTCAACAAAGGTACCCATAATGTGCAGTCAGTGCCGTGTAATTGAATCTATACTACCGAGTAGTGCGGCAAGAATCATAACAGCAGACTGCAAGACGAATGTATGCGGGCGTGTATGTGTTTGTGTATGCATGTGTCTCTGGAATTGATATATATACATATCTATCTATCTATCTATCTATATATATACACACACATATATATATATATATATATACGTGTGTGTGTGTGTGTGTGTGTGTGTGAGCTTGTGTGCATACACCCTTTGCCTTTAAAAGGGCTAATTCACCTGATCTGAACTTGGAAAAGCTTTCTTTTTGTTATTTGATGTTATTTACATTTTCCCAGCCTATCTATTTTGTAAAAAGACTGCAAGAAGAGAAGCGGACCAAATATGGCCCCGTCTTCCAAGGGGGAAAGGTGGTAAGAATATTAAATTTTGTCTCCAAAGGTGATGAAATACCTCCTTCTTAAGTGCACTGTTCTGAGCAAAGACCTTTTCATAAAAATTTGACTTTTTTTTATTCAAAAGTTTAAGAAATACCGGATTCTGGGCACGAAAAAAACCCTGAAAGTAATCCTATTACACGGAAAAGTCTGAATAGCTTTGTTCTGAGAAATATTCTGAATATAATTTATTTATTTTTTCTAAATATTCTGAATACAATGCTAAGCCCCTGCATTTACAATATAAACAATCACAACTTACATCCTTAGAGCGTTGGCAAAACGAAAAGAATTATTTATCACGGAAAGCTAGCGGCAAAGAACTATAAAAGACATTATTAAGATCAAAAGCTACCGTACAATGTGGCTACACAACAAATACTGGATCAGGTTTTTTAATTAATTTACGTCTATCTATTGCTGATGATTACTGAAGACACACTGCAACTATAATGGCGACATGAAAGAATGAAAGAACAAATATTTTGAATGCTTATAAATTTACTCAGTATTACTACATAACTTGATTTACATACACAGATATAGAAAAATTATTTTCGGGATTTAAGATACATATAGTTCTTACCAGCCCATTAGTTTTGATGATCACAAACCACATAATTGAGTAAAACTTGTCTAAATACTTCTTTCCTTAATGTAAAGAAATCTTCGGTACACAAACAAGCAGAGCGACTGAGTCAAAATAGCAGTCTACAAAGAAGAAAAGGACTATTGAAGAAAGTGAGCCGCTGTTTAATGGGACCTATCTTGCACTGACATCGCCGGTCTCGACTCTCTCGTGCTGTCAAAAGAGAAGAGTCAGGGGGGGGGGGGGGGGGGGGGTGGGGGGGGTGGAGGAAGAAGAAGGGGAAGAGAGCGAGGCCATGCAACCACATTAGCGAGTCCTGTAGTACGTAACATCGACCTCTTTCAATATCTCGTAGTAGGAGCCCCTTCCCTTCACATGCTCTATAGTAATTTCAAATTCTGTCCAAAAGAAGAGGACAGAGAGGCGGATCCAACAATGCAACTGACTACAGAAATTTCACCTCTAATATTCTTACGCCAGAGGTCCATATTCAAATAACTACCTGGGAATGAGTAAACTTTTTTTATGCTTTTGTTCTATCAGCAAGGACAGTAAATTTCGCTAAAGAAGCTCCACTTACATACATTATTTATATCTCGTCAGAACTTTCTGTAATTGACAAAGTTTGGCTGCCTGCCAGCTCCATGACAAGACGAAAGAATAATGTGAATAATAGAAAATATAAACACATATACTAAACCATCGAGCAACAAATTGACATCATTACTGCATTTCAGTAAATGGCATTCTGAAGGATGAAGGGCAATTTTCGGCTTTTAGGTACCTGTGTGTGTGTTTTTTTTTAATTTATTTATTTAATTATTTTGGAAATACCATTTTTCAAACTGCACGGCCATCTCTTATTTTATTCACTTAATTTTAAATCTCCAGGCATGAAGTTAGTCAATTTCCCCTTTACTCCTCCTTACGACCAAAAATTTCTTATTCATTTGTGAAAGCTGCCAAACGCGCCTCGGCAAACGACGAAAAATAAAACGAAATAAAAATAAAACTGTAAAGTGATAAACGAGTGAAGTTTCGCTCTATTGTTACCAAACATTTTGTTGCTCAAAGTCATTAATCTAACTCGACGCGTTAACCCCGTTAGAAAAAATAAAAGAAATGATCCCTGAGAGTTGGAGACAATGTCCTTCTAATTATGGATCCTACGAATTAACTTCACTGCTGGTTAAGGGTCCGGATAAGGTTAAAACTGGTCAAATCAGGACACCCCGTACTACCCCGTACTGTAAAGAAAATTTTTAATAATAAAAAGAGTAAAAAAAAATCCTTAAATAACGTAGTTAGTTTTTAAAAAATGTTAACTTATTTAAAAACGGACATTAATAATGAATATATGATTCGTTTTATACATACTGAATGACAAACTGCAAATACATATGAAATGGAAGCATGGTACTTTTTTAAGGTAGTTGATTTTCAACAAGTACATCTATTCACAAGTTATGGGCACTATAATTCCAAAAACCAGTAAATAATAATGAATGTCAGTAAAAAAATCATTTAAGCGTTTCTCAAAAGTCTAATTAAGGATCAGTAGCTATATAGTTATAGTATGCTAGTTTTCAGAAGATCTCTATATATTTCAATACGCTGAATCTAAGGAACAATGGGCATTTGGTAAAAGCGTTAAAGGCTCTAAATTATCAAGTAGATTATTTATGTCCATGTAACCGTAGATTTTTAACAAAAGGCATTAATAATAATTAATAATAATAATAATAATAATAATAATAATAATAATAATAATAATTATAATAATAATAATAATAAACGATAGATGGAAATAACATCTCTCCCATATGTAGGAAGTGCAATATGAAAAATGAAACCATAAACAACATAGCAAGCGAATGTCCGGCACTTGCACAAAACTAGTACAAAAAGAGGCATGATTCAGTAGCAAAAGCCCTCCACTGGAGCCTGTGCAAGAAACATCAGCTACCTTGCAGTAATAAGTGGTACGAACACCAACCTAAAGGAGTGATAGAAAACGATCAGCCAAAGATCCTCTGGGACTATGGTATCAGAACAGATAGGGTGATACGTGCAAACAGACCAGACGTGACGTTGATTGACAAAATCAAGAAGAAGGTATCACTCATTGATGTCGCAATACCATGGGACACCAGAGTTGAAGAGAAAGAAAGGGAAAAAATGGATAAGTATCAAGACCTGAAAATAGAAATAAGAAGGATATGGAATATGCCAGTGGAAATCGTACCCATAATCATAGGAACACTAGGCACGATCCCAAGATCCCTGAAAAGGAATCTGGAAAAACTAGAGGCTGAAGTAGCTCCAGGACTCATGCAGAAGAGTGTGATCCTAGAAACGGCACACATAGTAAGAAAAGTGATGGATTCCTAAGGAGGCAGGATGCAACCCGGAACCCAACACTATAAATACCACCCAGTCGAAGAGGACTGTGATAGAGAGAGAGAAAAAAATAATAAATTATTATTATTATTATTATTATTATTATATTATTATTATTATTATTATTATTATTATTATTATTATTATTATTATTATTATTACAGAGTCAGCAAACCAGTTTTTTTCACAGGCATCATTTAATTCCACCTAAGATACCCTTTATGGAACCGGCCTAACTGATGAAAAGAGTGAAATATGTGAAAGCCTCCGACTGAGAGTCACCTGAGCGATACACGCGATTACGGGAGAATTTGAGATGTGGCCGTAATAGCGGATCCTTGTCATCGGGGAGATGTTCTACAGCGAAGCAATCTTTTATCGTAATCATTCGATTGAATAGTAAATGCTCCATTTATAGAACGTCAAAGAGTTATTTCGTGGAATCTTAAACATATATTCACATTGACTATACCGGGAATTCGCAATGATTTATCTTGGCGTCTCGTTGTCAGCTTATTCAACAGGAGTTACTAGCAATGAAAGAAAGAAAGAATGTATCTTTTTCTCTCCCCAATGTTTCTTCTAAGTTACACAGTTAAAATACCCTTTTTCGTACAGAAAAAATGGAAAATTTGAAAAAGTCCAACCACCCAGTTCATCATTGTCCACAGAGGAGACCATAGAGAGAGAGAGAGAGAGAGAGAGAGAGAGAGAGAGAGAGTAATAAAACTCGAAACCGTAAATTTCTAAACTAGTGCTGGTCGGCAAATGGCCGAAGGTGCGAAGCCAAATTTTTGAGAGAGGAACAGAGGTTTATGAGGCCAGTAAAAGACATGAATGGGACAAAGATAATGCTAAAATGATACGCGGTTTGCATTTTATGGAAAGTCATGTCTCTTCCTATTCACTTCCAAAAATTTTAAAATATAAGGTTGGGTTCACCGTTGAAAAAAAAAATTAAATACCTTTACTCATGCATGAATAAAAATGTTCAAGTCCTCAGAAGAATAAACCGTGGTAACAAAAAGGAAAGGAATATAATGAAAGTAGGATGAAATAAGAGGGGGAAAGAGGTACTAGTTCCGTCCAACATCATAGTGATAATCTGAATTAAGGACATTAACTATAATTTGTTACACTGATTAAGTTCCTAGACGAACTAACGCCAGGACAGATGGCGGATCAGAATCTAAGGAAAACTCCGGACGTTTCATTTCTATCTTCTATTTCAAAATACAGTGTATTCCTCAAATCGCAAAAGCGCAAGGAGCTGCTCTCCTTTAAATTCTGCTACGGCCAGAAGCTGTGTCCCACCATGAGTCCTGAGTCCAGGATGGTGAAGTAGAGAGTCTGCGAAAACATCTCGCTGCTACGATATCAACTTCATCTTTCTATTGCGATTAATCCAAGGCCCACGCCAATTATGGAGCAAGATTGGAATATCAGAAATATTAACTTCCATAGGGGATTTATTAAGCAGGTCATGTTTACCTTCAAAGTGTTGCATCATTGAAAATTACACTGGACTGAATATAGTGTATCGACCACACCAAGGTAAGTGATGGCTAAAGTCTCCCA
>NC_087205.1:55417576-55450076 GCF_015104395.2 Macrobrachium nipponense
ACGGGACCGACGGCTTTGAGTGACGTCCGAACCACGTCGAGAGTGAACTTCTATCACCGAAATATACATCTCTGACCCCTCAATGGGATGTCCGAGAATCGAACTACACCACTGAGGTGGCAGGTCAAAACCATACCGATCATGCCACTGAGGCGCTAAAGCTATCCTTGTACATCCCATCGGAATAGAAAGATACACTAAGAGATTATTGGTATGAAGAAATGAGAACAGCCTATAAAGATCTTAAAACGGCAATGACGAAAGTAAAATCTATTTGCTAAGTCAAAGCAGTTCTTGGATCACCAACGGTAATAAAATACTATGTTTTTTACCCTGTCTAATAGGTTTACAGGTAAGACTGCCCTTGATCTGGCAGTGCAGTTAACAGTGCGGAAATATGCCTAAGGACTGTTCATGCGCTATGAGATTTCCAGTGAAGACCTGAAAAACAGCAACTATCCACGGAAATATGAAAAGAAACATACTCAAAACTGTCCATGGCAGCATTAATGAACTGGAAGATGATGAAAATATACACCTGACAAGAACTGAGAGATCTGGGGCACTTGTAATTTCAAATAAGAATGATTACGTAAAAAACAAACAAGTATTGAGAGATGAAAACATATGGATATCAAAAAAACTCAAAACAAAAATTTTCCCGCTGGGCCAGTTATTATTAGCTCTGTTCTTACGCTTTATAAAATTGAGCAAAATACCTTGTTGCTATTCAAAACCCATTCGTGGTACCATTTTTAAAGCCATTACAAAAAACAAACTGATCTAACAAATAAATTAAACAATGTAAACATTAATATCAATTCTATCATGTTAGCAGTTCTGCAGTAAATTATTCACAAAATTGACATTTTGATGAAATCTTATAATTTCCACTTAATACCTCAGTCAGTCAGTAAACGGGTGGATGTCACAATCTCTAAATTATAGCACTTTATTTTTCTTAAACATACAAAATATTGCAAATTTAATTTCAAGGAAAAGTATTGCTCTTAAAATTTTGGTATAGCCATGGGTAATCCTCTATCTCCAATTTTAAGCAATTTGTATATGGAAATGTTTGAAAGCCGAATATGAAAAAGAAATACAATACGATATAATACGTATTTGGTCAGTGAACGAAAATGTAAATACTTCCTTTGGTAAATTAAATGAATTGGTGCCAATGATAAAATTTGCCACATGGAAAATGGCAGTAGCCTACCCTTTCGAACGGAATAGTGTATGCAGTAAACGTACCAATATTTCCGCCAATGTACAACTTTATTCACAAAGAAATAAAGTGAAAATGTCAATATTCATACCCATCTTTTTGAAAGGAATCCTTGCATATAACCCTCAATATATTGATGATGAAATGGATGTAGTTGGGAATAGAGGCAAGAAATGTTGATGCGCTCTTAAACAATGCATTGAGTGAACAACATGTTTTATTATAAAACAAAAAGATAAATATAGCATAAAAAAACGCAATAATGTCACAGATATCCGTCGTTTCTCGAGAAGATTAATATATCATTTAAGATCGGTAATACATTGAATAAAGCACTCACAAAGAATTCTCCCGGAAATACTAAAATAAATACGTATGTAAAATCCAAGGTGTCACTGGTCAATTTTTAGCTTGGACATGCAGAGTTTGTGTATGCCAAATCCCATGTAAATCCCGAGTCAAATCTTATATCAAACAGACTGGATAATCATTCAAGATGAGAGTAAACAATACAGAAAGCATAAAATATCTATGTAGGAACAGTGTCATTTTTGTTCTTGCCATCTAAAAATATTCTGGAAAGAAAATCCAGATTTATAAAAGATATGAGCATCAGCCTAGGAATATATAAACTTGATTCATTAATCTGAAAATGGGTAAAATATGCAGATTTTAAGGGAGGTGGTGAATCGTCTGTCTTCTTTCCTATTGTGTATGAAAATAGTTGTTTCATCCGTCTGGCACATTTGATGTGAATTTCTATACATAAAAAAGTATCAGTGGTCTTGAAAATGTCTTAAGAAGAAACTATTAAGAAGTCATACCCTATGTTTCTTTTTCCCTGTTGGTACACTGAATATATGCCACACTTGTTAAAGATGCTTCACGCATACAAACACACATATTTATTTATAAATACATAAATAAATATATACACTTACATTTATGTGTCTGCGTGTGTGAGCAAAACCGCAAAATTAATGCAATTCTACCTATTTCCTATGTCACTGTGAGAATCTACACATACACTGAAACCAACAAGAAAGCACGCTATTGTTAGCCGAGCAAAGCTTAAAAAAATTCATTCCATGAATTTGTTCGGGCAAACTGTTGGACAATCCATCTCATCCCTCGCTCCTGTACGGACAGACTACACTGAAGGATATACATTATTCAATATCCCTAACAGCAGGTGAGCTCTCTATCATGAATAGCAATTGCTTGTGACCTCATCTCAAAAAGGATAGCGACACAAATTTGCAGACTTTTCTTTAAAAAATATGTATAGAGCTACAAAACGTGAGTTCACATTCAATTATGTATCATAAGCATAAAACACACAAACTCAAACATACATACATACATGCACACATTATTATATATATATATATATATATATATATATATATATATATATATATATATATATATATATATATATATATATTCATTCAATATAATGGGTTTTTCACTGTTAAACAGCTTTTTTTAAATTGCTTCATATTTTCTAATTATTTTCTTCACTTCATTGTTCAGGATACTAATGGACACATAATGGGGTTCTTCCATTTACTCCAGTATTTTTACACGCGACAGCTGTTTCGTCTGCCTACACGTATTGATGTTATCAAGCGTACTGATACAAATATGTTGTTGTTTAAGATAAAGCTAGCTTTATGCCAGCACGGGCTCTTGCTCAAGAGCAGCCTGTAGATACAAATATGAGCCTTCATGCGTTTTGGGACGTCATGAGGACGGAAAGGTAGTACAGTTGTCAGAGACCTAATTTTAAGTATTTACAAAAGACCATATTGAAATATAAAATAAGACAAATAAATAAACATGTTAACAACAGAAGTTATATCAAAAGTTGAAAGTAAGTTATTATATACACATTATACATAAATATATACTAATTACATATATGTTTAAATCACTGAATGCCAGTGTGCGCTCCTGTCCGCGTGTGATGGTCTTGTTCCAAGCGGTTGAAGGGCTGCCTCCTACACGTGGGCAAGTATCTTTCTGCCTCAGGAATAGAGTTGAATGAACACCAAAAGCAGTTACTAAATCCAGGCCTGAACTGTCATTACATACGAAGACCACACCCTAAATCCAAGAGGATTAATACAGAAGTATTAATCGATAAACTACTGCGACTGAAAGAAGAACGCAAAATCGAACTTAAACAAGAGTGCATCGCTGAATTACTGGGAGAGGCCAATAGAACACGTGGTAACTACTTAAGCCGCATACTCAGTCCACAGCTAAAGAAAGCGGCAAAAGAACTGAGAGAAAACGAAACCATAATAATACACAAAGGAGATAAAACCGCAGTGTACGTCATAATGAATCGAGATGAATACAACACCAAAATGGATAATATACTATGTGATAAGAATAAGTTTCAGCCTCTTAAAAAAGACCCTCAAATGACTTCAAAAAGAAAATTATGAGACTAACAGAAAAAGCGAACAAAGAACAGAGAATAGCAAGTTTTCCAAAAATCATTGGAGACTTTGAACCCGGATACTGCTACGGCACAGTCAAGATCCACAAACAGGGAAACCCACTACGGCCCATTATATCCCAAATGACATCCCCCATGTATAAAGTAGCAAAGAAATTGAACGTAATTATAACGCCGTACATTCCTTCAACGTTCTCGCTAAGATCATCGACGGAATTCATCGAACTACTGCAAGACACCACACCCGACGAAGACAGCATCCCTGGACGTCGAAAGTTTATTTACTAACGTACCATTGGATGAAACAATACAAATCATCATGGACAAGATATACCGCTCTGAGAAACCACCATTACCGATACCCGAAACGATTTTAAAAGAGATGCTAGAAGCATGTACAAAGGAAACCCCATTCCTCTCACATGGGGCGAAATATATCGGCAAAAGGACGGCGTAGCAATGGGTTCCCCCCCTTGGGGTTCTTTTTGCAAACGCATACATGGCACACAGAGAAGAGGTCACCTTTGAATAACACCCAAAACCCAGAATCTACGGGAGATATATTGATATCTTTATCACTACAAAGGGTGAAAATGACACAGATGAATTAGTAAATAAATGCCGAGTAAATTCTACATTAAATTTTAGGGTAGAAAAAAGTGATGAGAAAATGCTCCCTTTCTTGGACGTACTTGTGACCCCTAAAAAAAACAACAAATACAATACCACCGTATACACTAAAAAGACAGATGCTGAGAGATGCTTAAATGCTACAGGAGAATGCCCTGATGCATATAAACGATCTGTGGTAAATGTATACATAAAATACTTCATAACACACTGTTCGACGTGGAAAGCGACTAACGAAGAAATCAACAGAGTTCAACAGCTGGTCACAAATAACGGCTACCCAGATGACATGATCCAGCAAGTTGTCAAAAAGAGATTGGAGGATATCCATAACCCGACCCCAAAGGACAACACACCAGACAAAGACAAAGAAATAGTGATATACCATCAGATATCATACAACAAACACCACGAAGATGAAAGGAAAGCCATCCTTGGTATACTGCGAAGAGGGGCCACCCCCCTAGCGCCATATAACAAAATAACATCAAGAATTTACTGCAAGCCGAACCTTACTGCCTCACTGGTAATGAAAAATAGTACGGCCCCATCGACGGAGAAAGAGGTTGAATCTGATATAGTATAAATTTGTCTGTGCTGACGAGCAATGTCAGTCCCCCCAAAAATGCTATATCGGACACACAACTACTACACTGGAACGACGCATGCAGGCCCATTGAAACCAAGGCGCCATTCACCAGCACTTTGTGGATACCCACAATAAAAAAGCCATCCCTCCAAGAACTTCTCACAAACATCAAAATAATACACAAGGAAGGCAACTATAACCGTTTATTGATATCAGAAGCAGTCAGCATCGCCATGCAACGCCCCAACCTTAACATCCAACACGAGGCAGAAAGATCCTTGCCCTCGTGTAGGAGGCAGCCCTTAAACCCCGTTGAACAAGACCATCACACGCGGACAGGAGCGCACACTGACATTCAGTGATTTAAACATATATGTAATTAATATATATTTTTGTATAATGTGTATATAATAACTTACTTTCAACTTTTGATATAATTTCTGTTGTTAACATATTTATTTATTTGTCTTATTTTATATTTCACTATAGTCTTTTGTAAATACTTAAAACTAGGTCTCTGGCAACTGTACGACCTTTCCGTCCTCATGACGTCACAACACGTATGCCTGTTCATATTTGTACTACGGGCTGCTCTTGAGCAAGAGCCCGTGCTGGCATAAAGCCAGCTTAATCTTAAACAACATATTTGTATCAGTACGCTTGATAACGTCAATACGTGTAGGTAGACGAAACAGTTGTCGCGTGTAAAAATACTGGAGTAAATGGAAGAACCCCATTATGTGTCCATTAGTAACCTCAACAATGAAGTGAAAAAAATAATTAGAAAATATGAAGCAATTTAAAAAAAAGCTGGTTAACAGTGAAAAAGCCATTCTATTCAATGAATGTTGTATCCGTGAAAAATTGTGCCCTAAAAGTATATATATATATATATATATATATATATATATATTATATAATATATATATATATATATATATACATATACATATACATATACACATTTTGCTGACATATTCCTCTTAAAGTCCTTTTTATGCAGTTCTTTGCCTTATTCCTGATTATAACATCTCCAGTTTTTCTTTAATTATTTGCAAAGGTCTATTTTCTCAGATTTGTATTTCTACGTAATCAATTTCCAATAATCCCCTATATATTGTTATTACAGCACCCCATTGACGCCCGCGCCGGTGGTCTGTAAGCTTAGGAAATTGGGCGTTTTATTATAATATTTAGATGTAATAACCACTTATGTAGTGCTAATATGAACATACCACTCGCCAAATGCAATATGTCGTCGCGAGTTAGTCTTTGGAGCTTCATTATAAAAAAGAAAAGAAAAATTCTCAAATGGCTTTACACGGTTATTGCTTAGAAACATAGTTATGAGAATCTAATCAGTTCCATTCAACTTTTAGTTTCATTGGCTCTTCTTATGAAAATACTAAAAATGTGACCTCTTCATTGTGTAATGTCTACGGTTTCAAGCATCTAGTAAACGGTTTCATGAGTTAGTTCACTGTGAGTACAGTTACACAAAAGATATATATTTTCACTTTATTTTCTTAAAAGTTTCAGTAATAACCATCTAATTTCGAGTCTATTTTCAACCATTTATTTCCGGATGATGATCTAGGCCAAGCTCCGTAGCAACAGTAACAACAGCAGCTTTCGGTTCTGCAACTTCTTCCGGCGAATATTCTGTCTAATTTTCCTCAGTGAAACGAAAATATTCATTATTCACTTCAGGGCTATTATGCGACTGCATTCACTAAAGCTATAAAGTTGATATTCATACTGCGCTCTCCTGAATATTCTATTGTGATGGATGCAGCACTCTGAAAGCCTTTATGAAATAAGCAAAAATTGTTTCAGGACAATGTCCACACTTGCAAACTTAATGAAGCAGATTTGCATAATTCAAAAGAAGACACATTTCATTTGTATGCTTTAATTTCAGAACTTTCGCATTCCATACTGGAAACCAAAAAAAGGGAAATATTCAAAAGAATCTTGTAACTGAAAAGAAAAAAAATTAAGAAGGAAATAAGGTGCACCTGTAACAACTTTTCCAGCCTTCGTGTGTAAAGGATGATTGTCTGTTGGGATAATGAAATCACTATATACCTCATAGATAAACAGTACATGCTGAGAGATGCAGTACTTCGACGATTGTTCTCGGTAATAAACACGGATATTTGCATATGCGGGCTCTTTGCTTTATAGATTTGATGAAGGAAAAAATTGTATATATTCTTAGCTCTCAGTTTATCATATAATTTAGAGATCAAAGGTTTCTCTTGAAACGAAATTTCAAATCTAGGACAAAACGTCTATGATTATATATATATATATATATATATATATATATACTATATATATATATATATATATATATCTATATAATATATAATGTATATGTTTGAAATTTAAATTAAAATGTGCGTATATATATATATATATATATATATATATATATATATATATATTATATATATCTATATATATATATATGCACATTTTATTAAATTTATTTCAAACATATACATTATATATATATATATATATATAGATATATATATATATATATGTATATATATATATATATATATATATATATATATGTATATATATATATATATATATATATTATATATATATATATATATATATATATATATATATCTGGTTTTGTCCTGGATCTGAAATTTCGTTTCAAGAGGAGCTTTTGACCTCTAAATTATATGGTAAACTGAGAACTAAGAAATTATTTTTCTTCCTTCATTAAATCTATAAAACCAAGAGCCCGCATAAGTAAATATCCGAGGTGATTACCGAGAACAATCGTCGAAGTAATGCGTCTCTCAGCATGTACTGTTTACCTATGAGGTATATAGTGATTACATTATCCCAACAGACAATCATCCTTTACACACGAAGGCTGAAAAAGTTGTTGCAGGCACACGGTCTTTCCTTCCGCTTTTTTAAAGCATATTTTATTCTATGTTTGTGCAAAGGACCCACAAAATTCGATGGAATAATACAGAAAGTTCTACACATGTTTCACATGCTTCCAACACTAGCTTTAATTTAAAATAGTAGTGTAATCCAATAAAATTTGCCTTTGATAACTTGAGTAATAGTACTGAACGATTTTCGATTTCGCAGATAGGAAAAGCCGGTAACGTATTTTAAACAATTAAAGAAATCATAAAGTTACTGAATTACATGACCGGGACTGTCCTTGAGGGAAGACATGAGGCTTTACACGAGCAACTACTCATACTTATTACAACATCCCCATTTGGTGGCAAGGCATCACATTATGTAAAAAACAAATCGCCAGCGAGAAACCGCCTATGCGGCACTGTTCTAAGCATATCGTGGGTGGGGCTCAGAGCTGATAATTTAACTTGCAGCTAAAAATTATTTGGTTAATTTCAGGGGACTTTAATTCATTTTTAGATTTTTTTTCAGAGATCCAGCAGTTATAAATAGAATCGCTGACCATCAATATCATCAAAAACAAACACAAACAAACTTTCTAACTAACTAACTAACAAACAATTGTGGCTGTTACATGAAAAATCAAAGGAAAATCTCTCCACGCTTAAAATGAAAAACACTCAGTGTAGCCAAATACATGTATCTCCTAACAAATCAACAAACTCCATTAGCAGCAAGTAGCAAAACAAGGTGCGTATAACGAACCAAAGGCACGCCTCCGACAACCCCAAAATCATTACACTACAAGAGCGACACACACACTGTCACAATAAGCAAAGTCCCCCCAAAAAATACACATTTTGTTTCACCTTGAGTTTGGAAAGATGCTTTCTGCACCAATAGATAAGCGTGCACTATATATACGTGTATATATATATATATATATACACGTTGGCTGATTGGATAGCGTCACTGACTGTCCTGATTTCGTCCCCGTCCACTTGGACGGTGGTTCGATCCCATGGGGGGACGAAATTATTATCAATTAAAAAAAATTCCCCTTCGTTACGATATATGAAAATATATCATTTGGGAGGTAAAGTGAATTTAGATATTAAAGGACATTGTAGCTTGAATTGATATATATATATATATATATATATACATATATTATATATATAATATATATATAATTAGTCATCAGTGTATATACCATATATATATATATATACTATATATATATATATATA
Organism: Macrobrachium nipponense; assembly: GCF_015104395.2. NCBI lineage: Eukaryota > Metazoa > Arthropoda > Malacostraca > Decapoda > Palaemonidae > Macrobrachium > Macrobrachium nipponense. Next base: position 55,426,654 of record NC_087205.1, read on the forward strand.
TATATATATATATAGTATATATATATATAGGACTAGACTGGTAAAAATGTTCTGTTACAACAGAATTCCATCTAATAAAAGTTAGCCCATAAAAACACCAAAATATAGAGAATAGTACTATATTTTCAGAGGCTGCTGTCTCCCTCTTCAGGTAGATGAATGAGAAAAGTTTACAGGAAAGTGGTATTTTATACCAAGAGGTCCATCCACAGGCAAGCCATTTAGGTCACCCCCGCTGATAATCTTTCTTTAATCTTCTTAGACGTTGGCTGAATGAAAACCTTGTCGATCCGTATATGATATCCATGCTCCTTTTGAGATGTTCATATTACCTGCCTCTCTTTTTTAAGAAGGCCGATTCCATCATTTGACTCTTGTACCGGCAGTTGCTGCTGCTATAAATTTACACGTGATAAATTCCAGTTTTATTCTATGGTTATGTTCATTTATATGGTTGAAAATAGCTGAGTTCTGTTGGCTATACCTAACTGACCGTTTGTGTTGTATTAATCTCTGGGGACGTGATTTACTGTAAATCCGACGTAAGATTGGTCACAGTCCTGGCATGGAATTTGGTAAACCCCAGTGTCCCTTGGGAGATGTCTTTTGTTGGATGTTAATCAGGGATTTGGCTAGGTGTTTGGGTAAGTAAATGTAAAAGGGTTAGATTTTCCGAGAGTCTGAGTCACCTTCTTAATCGTGTCCAGGTGGGGAATTTTTATTTTATTGTTGTTGTATCTCTGGTCTTGTCTTTAGGGGTCGGTAGAAAACTACGTTTGCTTTGTGATTGCTTTCTCAATTATATGGTCGGGATACTTTTAAAGACGAAAGTTTTGCTTGTGAATTAGTTCAAATTCTTTTTCCAGGAAATCTGGGGAACAATTCGTAAGGCTCTTAAGAAGAGGTTGCTGGATACACCTATCTTGATAGCAATGTCGTGATAGCTAAAGTAGTGAATGTATGAAAGTGAGAACGTTGGTTTTCTGTTATATGGTAAATTTGTATTCTGTCGTGTCTCTGATTATTAAACATCAAGAAAAGGAATTTTGTTGTCTGTTCCCCATTCAACTTTAAATTTGATGCTGGGCACTGCGTTTAATTTTGAGAGGAATTCATTAAAATTGCCCCACCTATTATCCCAAAATGTTAGAATATCATCCACATATCTCATCCGGGGAATCATTCTACAAGCAAAAATTCGGGTGTAGTATGGGTAGTCCTTTAAGTCCTGTTTTAGACCAATCTGTACATGGAATAACTTTGAAACTACAGTAATAAATGCAATAAAACCCAAAAACTATTATATATATATAATTATATAATATATATCTATATATATGTATGTGTGTGTGTGTGTGGTGGGGGGGGGGGGGGGGGTGGTGGGGGGGGGGGGGGGGGGGGGGTGGGGGGGGGGGGGGGGGGAGGCGAGTGCGTGTGTGCATGATAAATTAGAGGGGGAGAATCTCACTGGTGAGGCCTACGAGATACCAGTCAAGCATGGAAATGGTAGTGGTGGTGGTACCAGCTCCTGATTTCCAATAAACAGGATAGGAAGTCTGTGAGTTTCGTCCTTACCGGCGCGTCTTAAAGTTAACAGTGACTGATCGCAACACTTCATCAAGGGCTTCGAGGTAGTTCGTGTCACAGCGACCGTATCTCGGAATTGCTCTTGGAGACGAACAAGACAACCCAGGAAGTTCACCTTCAAGCTTAATATTCCAATTCAGCACCAGCAGTATAATGTATTTTATCCCTTAATCAAAAGAACCATGCTCTTGGTCCTTTAAGTCTGCAAAAGCAGTTTAACTTAGTTTTTCTTAAATAAATTAAATAAAATGACCTTGCTCGTGGCCAGTTAAGTGAACAAGAACAGTTTAACTTTCTTTCCCAAACAAAAGGACCACGCCCAAGGCTATCAATTACAGAAAAGCAGTTAAAAGTTTTTCACTAGGAACAAAACAAAACCAAATCATACAAGTGGGCTAATGTGTACTTGGCAGGAGGTTATAAAAATGATTAGTGATTCATTTAGCACTGGACGCCAACAACTTATTCATTAACGAAGGAAAATTTTATGCTTAGCTGTTTATAATCAAATATTCAAAATCCATTTAAGAGAGAGAGAGAGAGAGAGAGAGAGAGAGAGAGAGAGAGAGAGAGAGAGAGAGGCAATTGTGGTAAAAAGTTAAGACAATTTATAAATGACAGTAGCAGCTGCAGCAAACGAGGCCTTTGTTTCCCTCTGTATCATAGGGGAGTAACAAAAAAGGGGGTGGTGGAGGAAGGAAGAGAAAGAGACGGAAAACAAAGTTACAACAAAAATAAAAAGAAAACAAAAAGCGTATAAAAGGCAAGGGAATATAACGATAATAAAGACGACTTTTAAGATGTGGGGAAGGAAATTGCCCGAGAAAAGGCCCAGTGAGCAAGAATAGAAAGACAAATAAAGAAATATAGTAAATACATATCAATGAATAATTGAAAAAAGACCAGCAACAGCTTCTGATAATAATCTATCATAGTTATGATAAAGGTAAGATGATGGTCTTGTTTTTTTTTCTGGATGTTTAAAACCGGCATCTTCCTAATAGGCATGCTATTGTTAACACAATTCTAATACTTGTCAGTATAAAAAATATTATATCTTTTCTAACATAAGATTGCTATCTCAGATGATAAATCAGGCAATCAATTAATCTAAAATTTATGTGATTATGGTGTTAAACACATACATACATACAGTTCATATACATATATACATACATACTATCACATACATATGTATATATATACATATATATATCATCATCATCATCATCATCATCACCAGCCGTTGCTAGTCTACTGCAGAACAAAGTCCTCAGACATGTCCTTCCACTCCCTTCAGTTCTGTTTATGGTCTTTCTATGCCGTTCTATACCCGCAAATTTTCTTAGCTGGTCAATCCATCGTCTTCTCTTCCTTTCCCTGCATCGTTTGCAATCTCTAGGGGCCCATTCTGTTATTGCTTCCGTCCATCTATTATCTGATATTCTCATTATATGTCCTGCCCACGCCCATTTCTTTATATATATACATATACATATACACACACATATATACGTTAATATAATTTATATATATATATATATATATATATATATATATATATATATATATAACATAGAGCGATTAGGCGCTTCAAAGACCAGACAATTTTCTCTTTTCTCTCATACCTATACTCCATTTACCCCTTTCCTGTTAGGGATGAAAAACTGACTCCGATTTGTCGTACGACAGCTGGTATATTTTGATTATTACGAAGCATTCGTTATAATCACGGGATACTGCTTGGTGGAAGTATTGTGAATTAGAATTTTGAGAAGAGAATAAAGGGGGAGTTATCTACAATGGAAAGATGTTAAGTGTAGACATCTGTAATATCACATTACCGTGATTCATATACATACATATATTGGCTACGTGCGGCAAAAGCACTACAACGTTGCCGAGGTCGAGGTGGGTTGATGCTGACTCTAAAACAACAAACACCTGAGAGCGACAGGTATTTGTAGTTGAGAGGAGGCATAAACTTATATCTTCTTGCGGTGGCGGTGTGGTCTAAGGCTTCATTTTGCGTCCTAAATTTGTTGGTTCGATGGTTCGCTCCCGTGAGTCGAATATTTTTTTATCTATTAAAAAATTCCCCTTCGGTTAACATATATGAAAATATATTAATTCCGAGGTAGATGGAATTAGATATTAAATGACATTTGTAGCTCGATGCATATATATGGATCCCGGTAATGTGATATGAGTTACATGTATATATATATATATATATATATATATATATATATATATATATATATATATATATATATATATATATATACATATATATGTTTGGAAATAAAAAAAATATGAACGCAGCTCTTGCCTAATATTACCAGTTTTTTCCATAAACAATTTTCTTTACTATTCATATTCATTCAAAAATTAAAATGACGAAGCTTCAATGATGCATTTTCTATGCAGGCTATAAGAAAAGAGGCATTAGTGATCGTTTACAGGTGATTTTTTACAAAGTTATTTTTTATTTTTTATACGATTGATTATTAGTCATTGGATTCACACGTTTGAGCAATTCATTAGCTGTGAAAATGAGTACATTTTTACACACATTATAACACTGAATGTTTTGTGGTCTCCTAATATAATAGGATTACTTTTAATTAATACATTCTGTTAGTCAGCTCATGTCCTTGCAGTGACCCAGGTTCGCGGTGTAGACAGAATAAAAGTTTGCCTTCAATGTATTAATATATACCTCTCTCTCTCTCAATATATATATATATATATATATATATATATATATATATATATATATATTATATATACATGCACACATACAATATGATGATTTACTTCGAGAGATTTCAAATTATTTTCATACCTAAACACGAGATGTTGAAAATATAAGGGACTATAGACAGAAATCAAGTCGTTAGTGGTCCCAGAAGAACATTTTATGTTTTGCAGGACACTAATGTGAATACATTATTTTTAAAAGGGAACAGAACCCAAAGTCTTAAATTCTACAGCTTCCCTTAATAATGCATATCTACAAGAAGTTAAAAAAATGGAAAGATGGATGTAGTGATGCCTTTCCTTCTACAAGAAATTTTATTTCATCCTTATTTTCGATCGATCGATCGATCGATCGATCGAGAGAGAGAGAGAGAGAGAGAGAGAGAGAGTTCGGATGTTATTAATTTCGTCAAGGGCCAAAAGGTTATCCTCCATAGATACTGAATAGAACAGAGGCCCTATTAAAAGTGCATGAAAACCCTACTAAAATCTCCAACAGAACTTAAACGTCTAGCGCAAATAGTAGAGTCACAATAAGGCTCAAGCACCACTAAATTAATAGTATAAAAGTGGTGGAAAAATAATAATATTACTGTGTTCTTGATCATCAAATAATCCACATTAAAAAAGAAAATGGTAAGGTGTCTTGGTAGATATGAAAGGCCGTTTTCTGCAGTCATCTCAGAAAACGGAAAATTATATAGATGTCCCCATTAGCTTTAGTAAAGAGGGTGTTCGACTCACAAGCAAATGAATAGTGATGATTAGATCAATCGAAGCAGATAAATGCAAGGAGGGGAGAGAGTAAATTAGTTACCAGGAACAATGAGTAGAGAGAGAGAGAGAGAGAGAGAGAGAGAGAGAGAGAGAGAGAGAGAGAAATTCGAAAATCAATGAACAGTTAAGATAAATTTTGAAAGGGTGGGCAGGAATGAAATTGTTTGCATTCTGTCTGTTTGCATCAGTTGATTCCGTACACACTGAAAATTCCTTTAGATGGCGATTCATGCAGAAATATATAAATAACGTCTACTATTCACGAACGATGGTATCATAATATGGATGATACGCTGGCTTAGCAACTAGGCACGAGTAACTCTATGATTTCCTTGCTAGAAAACAGCAGCATTCATGCTCGGTAAAGAAGGCCAACTCAGTCAGGTTCTGACCTCCTTTCATTACATAATCGCTAGGCTGCAGTAATCACCATCTGTAAACCGACAGAATTTTTATTCCATTACACTTACCAGCACACAGGGTTGGTGCAACTACCGAAATATTTATTTTACCCGCGCCAGTTTTGCTTTTATGCGTCTCTACAAGCCGTTATATTATAGGATGAAGGGTGTGTATGTATGTATGTAAATGATTTGTTTATACGCATACACACACAGACACATATATATATATATATATATATATATACATATATTATATATATATATATATATAACGTATATATACGCATATATATAGATATATATGTTTGTATGTATACATGTGTGCATGACTGTACATGGACAAAAACAAACGTCGAAAGCTGATGTCTTCACTTCAAGAGAGGGCAGCGGAAAGGTCATGGGTCCACTGATGTGTAACAAAATCAAACCTTACGAAAAAATTCTCATGGAAGAAACGGCACAACAAACAAAAAGCCCAGACGCAGCTGGAACTACCGATCCCAAGACAGCTGTTGAGGCCATGAAATATTTTAGAGTGGCAATAAAATACTGCGAAATGTACTTTGGTCCAGGGCGACTTTCAAATAAAGGCAAACAGTCTGGGTCACCACGTCAAATATGACAGACTTTCTATGGCGAAAACCGAAAAAAAATATGACACAATGGCATCTCCCCTTCGCGTGACCGCACCTGACACTAACGGTCACACTCAGTGCCAAAAGAGCTATTACTCAAGAGGCATCGGTAGTAAAATTTTCCTTTTCATTTGCTTTATTATTTGCCATTTCTGCCCTTTATGACTTTTACTAAATTATTTTCTTACTCTTTTATTTAAAATTTTGAAAATCAACTTCATGTCACAAAATTATCTTTATTCATATCATTTGACTGAAGATTTCTGAATACAAAATGTACAAGATGTAGCTTTAATGTAATAAGTCTTCTGATTAACAATATATTCTTTGAATTTCAAATGACCAGACAACGAAGTGTATGTTGTTTTTCTTATGAGGGTCACGTAAAATGTGCCATTTCATTGGGCTGTTTCCGTTCATGTTATGCGCCAGTTGTTCAAGATTTCGTAGAATTCTTTCAACATTACAAAAATATTTAGGATTTAACTTAATGTTACATTTTGCAACATATTATATAGACTATGAGATCGGTCCCATGAGTTTTTCTATTTATTACAGCCTCCCGTACTTTACGACTCCTATCCTCAAATATAATCCAGCGTTTTCTCTGTACTTCCGTTTAGTAAAACATTTCGTAGCTGTTAGTTTATAAAACACAACAATTACAAATGATTTGCGTGCACTAAATAGGGGGGAAATTAAATACTTTCGATTACGCTATTTCTCAGTATCATTTTTCATTTCCAGGAAACCCAACGTTTCATTTTCCCAACATTTCACTGCTTAGTTTTCCTTGTCTCGTCCCTCGCATTTGTTTTGCTAACTCATTTTGCCTGTGGTGGGAGCGCAATATTCCAGAATCAATGGAAATAGAGAACAAAAGCGCGGAGAGAGAGAGAGAGAGAGAGAGAGAGAGAGAGAGAGAGAGATATTTATTGGAAAAATCATACCAGAACAGTTGCAATAAAAGTTATGCTGTCTCCCTCCAACTGCCTCACACTCCCCGCCCCCTCCCTTCCACTCACCACCACCATCGTCGCAGACACAACCCTTTCAGCAACACGGCAAAAACACCTGGCACCGTTTTTGACATCAACTGGAATGTGCAAAATTGACTCTCACGCCAACAAGCAACTCTTTACATAAAATTTCTTTTATCCAAAGTTTATTGGAGTCAAGACGATACTTGAAGTGAGAGAGAAATCATATTAATGTCAGCCATATACTTTCAACAAGACTTTCAAAAACTTGAACTGGACAGCAGCATTTTCACTACAGACTTGCATCCTGAGAAGTTTCCGTCATTTAAGTTCTCGTTGACATTCAGTTTTGTTATTTGATATAAGAAAATCAGAACCATTGACAACGGTACATAAAATACATAAACGCGCGCGCGATAGAGGTAATCTATGAAATCTCTTCTATTCTTGTCTTCTTGATTCATTCATCTTTTTTCTTTTTTAGTTCCCAGTTCATTTTCCCCAATCCAACATAGAGATCCATTATCATCGAATTCATTTTAGCCCATTCACAGGATTATCGTTTTCAGCGTACTCTGATAACCTTTCCTCACAAAAGCGTAACTTGAACCTTGATATGAAAAGAAAAAATGAGCATATATTATGTTTGATTTAGATCTTAGCAGGCATCCAGAATGAAAAAAAAAAATAATACATTATCTCAATCGGACCAATAATTCTTTCATGGGGATTTCGGCATGAGTGAGTCTATGATGCTTTATCCACCAGTTTGCACACCGTAGGAATTCGGGCAACTGAAATGACGCTGGGATACCAATCATGCTCCCTTTTTATTTGCAACTGAGCAATGGCATATTCCTCCCTTACCAGTGTAATTTTTTGCTCTTTCATATCTAACTGGAAGGGGAAAATTAAATGCATATATTTTTAATGGATATTTACCCTCGTTGTTTCATTACACTCGACGCATATTAAACACTGCTAAATTTCTGGGAAGAATTTTCGAGATACACACACATATATAAGTGTGTATATATGGAGAGATAAACAGATAGATAGTTTGTTTTATCTTATCACTATCATGTAACAAATATCTAAATATACGTTCCGTAATAGTTATAAATATATGATTAATATAACTTTTATTAATGTTGATATGAAACTTACTTTAGAAAACAAGCTCGTGAGTTAGTTGTAGTCAGTAAATGAGTAGCACTAATGCAAAGGCTACCGATTCTAAGCTCTGTACAGAAAATCAAAATACTTCCAAACCTACCTCAAAAAAGTGACATACAGATTAGGACAATGATCATATGACAGAATAACTTTCAACCGCTTTTAATTACAACGCATCAGTCAGTTGAGGGAAACAGAAGATACGGTCGTGAGATGACACTTAGCAGCAAGAACTTTACTTCTGCGGGATGAACTCGAGGTGTTGGAGGATGATCCTTTAACTTTCCTGCAGCTGAAAGTTTGTCTGTAGATCCTTCAATGACAGACCTCGTGTTATGATTTTTTTTTTTTTTGTCACTAATCCATCTTTTGTTTGGTTTGTACTAATTCGAAGTTATGTGTTACCACTGCAGAGGGCCTTTAAAGCAAAATATATTTCAAGCGTATATGCTTCTCTCATTCAATTACCGAAGCGCATTTTAAGAACTGTCAACATAGCTAGCTAGTTACACGTCCTTTTAATCACTACCCAAAACGAACAACTCGCAAACAGAGGTTGCTCGCAGGCTCAGCAAACACTCCCAGCAATTCTTAAATCCCGGGAGTTTAGCAAACAAACCTAGTTTGCGAATGTCCTTGACTGTTCTAATATACGTATGGTCAATTGGGAAATAAAATATTAAAATTCTATGTGAAGTGGATTATGTTGAGTAATGTAGAATAAGTTGATATATGAGATATGAGGAGCGTTCTTAGGCAACATCATGGATATGGCCGGATATAATGCTTTAAACTTGGTCTTTGTAAATAAGAGATAATTCAAGATAAACGTTTTGACCAAATAAATTGGAGATTACAGCAAAAATACGTGATGAAAGGGACTACGTCTTTTACACTGAGTAATCGGCCATGTTCCTGATTTACATGTAAAAAGAATGAGCGTTTTTTCAACCAGATCGTCATGCGATTATTCGGTAGTAGTCAAACATTTGTTCTTCCCTACACTACAGTCGTTGGCTTTTCGTACGTATATGTATATAATAGTTTCAGGTGTGTGTTCATGACATGTTTGACTGCAGTTTGACACCCTTAAATGCAACTCACTCCTGTCCTTACTTAGAAGCAGGAAAAAGTACCATAGGAATGCGTATTACGATCTAAAGTCTTTAAAGTCTAAACATGAAGGCGTGCAATGTAGAACTCATTGGTGACGGACTGCAAATGTCTACTGTACATAAACGAATCTCTCAGCCACCTATAATCTCATTGAAAACAAAACAGTTTTATAATAAAAGAGTTAATGACAAACACTTGGTAATGAGTCTCATCCTTTTGAAGCTTCTTCAGAAACACCAGAAAGAAAGAAAGAAAAAAAGTAGGTAAAAGAGAACAATCCTAACAGCCGTCTAACGACGTGTCATAAACACGAAAATGTGGTTAACCCTCAACTGCTTACATCATATTGAGAGTAAATATAAGTTCCAATAGAAACCTTAATTTTCTACTTCGAGAGAGAGAGAGAGAGAGAGAGAGAGAGAGAGAGAGAGAGAGAGAGAGAGGGGGGGGGAGGGGGGTTAAAACTTTCCTAAGCTCCCAAACCAGCTTCAGCCATAAACATCTCTCACCTGACGGATTCCGCCAAAAACTTTTCTCCTCTCAGATTTCCCTTCCTTCCAGATCTCAAGAGGAAGAAAAGGGGAGAGACAGACGAAGGAGAGCTAAAGATGAACGTAATTTTTGAGTTGGAAGCGTTGGCTCATAGACGTCATACTGCTATCCGATATAAATCCTAGGCCGTACAGCTTAAGCTTCGCTCATCGCCCGAATCCCTATTAAGCTGTATAATCCTCCAGCCCAGGAGGAGCTTAGGACGACTCCAGCCATTGGGCCAATAACAGGTCGTGTCTTTTTGTTTGCAGTGCTCGGTGTCTGCTTTCTCTGGTATATTTGCGTGCTCTTTCCTCCTGTAAATTATTCAACTGCCCAATAAACTAGGCCTATGCTCGGTCAGTATGAAAGAGATATATGAAATGAGTAGTTTTCCCATATTACGTTTCGTGGCGTTAGCTGCTTCGGGATGTCATCAGTTAATTTTTTTTCTTACTTACGTCTTTCGAAAACGAGCAATGCTCGCACTTCTACACATGCTGTCTAACTTATATAGAGAGTTATTCAAGTGACATGGAAACACACAAGTCAACGCTGATGTCAGTTCCTTTGGTTAACTCCTTTTAATACATCAACCCATTAGCTGCCATGAATAACCTGTCTGGAGCTTTGGCTGACCCTTAACCTTACGTCCAACTTCATCCAAACATACATTAATCTAAGATGGCAAGCCTTCACTGAGAGAGAGAGAGAGAGAGAGAGAGAGAGAGAGAGAGAGAGAGAGAGAGAATGTACATTCCTAAATCATGCACGGATACTGCAAACAAAAGACAATTTTACAAGTTTCATCCACATCTGTAATAATGTCTGGCTACTAATGTCAGTACATTACCACTCCTAATACTTCATTTGTTATTTATCACTAACAAAATCATACATAAATAAAATCGCATCCTTAAAGTTAATCAACTGAAATTCCCTGTCAATCTACGGAACTTGACCTCTGAGCAAATGTTAGGGGTATTATAATTCTACTTCGTAATACACAAAAATTAGATTAAATAAAACATTCATATACCAATAAAAATAAAGAATATCCAACTTCTCCCTTTTATTTCGAGAATTTTGTCGTAACTATTCCTCCAGTAAACTGAAATCTAAGGCAACTTTCTCGAAAAGTTAAGGGACTTCCATTTTTCTCAGTAAAGCTTACTCGTCAACTGTTAGCAAATTTACAAAGATCAAGTAAAAGAAAATGAAACGAAAATGATATCTAAGAAAGTCGTGCTGCTTCTACTCTGACGTTCAATCCTTTAAAAATATAGAATAGAAATGAATAAATAAATAAATAAATAAATAAATAAATATATATATATATATATATATATATATATATATATATATATATATATGTATATATATATAGATGAATAAATAAACCTTGGGTAAATTGCAGTCTAGAATTAGGATTTACTTTTGACATAAAAACAAATCATTTACTGTATAAGCCATCATTGTAATATGAACCATAACAATAATTTGTGAAGTAGTGGAAAAATTCCAGTTATGTTTTTGAGAAGAAAACTATTTATACTCCGGAGCTCGGGAGAATAACTACTGTTGTGATGGCGACCATCGACAAGGAAGATGTAAAAAAAGGAATAAATGAAACAAAGGGAACAAAGCTCCAAGAATAGCAGTGATATAACGCTTATGCAATAACAACACGTAATAAAATAAAAAATCTGCTTCCTGCATAAAGACTTTTTCTGTAAAATTCTTAGGTGATACCAACCGTTGTGCGGAGAATGTCGACGAGAGCACAACAATTCCATATTGTGTCAACAATAAAGACTTGTGTTTACTAAAGCTGGAAACCCTCTTCTGTTGGGGTTTAACTAAGGCTTAGCACTTCAAAACAACTTAAGCCTACCAGAGCCAATGCTCTCATATCCAAGGAAAATAAACACAACCAGCAGTCGCCCCGAAGAGAAAGGTTAACATTTTGAAGATACCGCCAAGGTTGATGTACTAAGCTTGGACACAACAAACTGAAAACGATGAAATTATCGTTAGACAACTGTATTTATGGCTTATATCTTTTGAGGGCGGAACAGTTGGCCATCATATTTGATGTTATTTATCTATTTATTCATTTGTCATTTTTCGGCCAAGAGACAACCGAGTATACCTCAGTTGTGTGTGAGAGAGAGAGAGAGAGAGAGAGACGAGAGAGAGTGCGGAGAGCGAGAGCTTTACAGGGGAAGAATGTGTAACATAGGCTTCCGATTTATGGAATATATATATATATATATATATATATATATATATATATATATATATATATATATATATATATATATATATATATATATATATATATATATATATATATATATATATATATATATATAAAGATATATATATATATATATATATATATATATATATATATATTATATATATATATATATATATTATATATATATATATATAATATATATATTATATATATATATATTATATATATATATATATTCCATAAATCGGAAGCCTATGTTACACATTCTTCCCCTGTAAAGCTCTCGCTCTCTCTCTCTCTCTCTCTCTCTCTCCTCTCTCTCCTCTCTCTCTCTCTCTCACACAACTGGAGGTATACTCGGTTATATATATATATATATATATATATATATATATATATATATATATATATATATATAATATATATATATATATATATATATATACACACACAATACTGACGATGTAAAATCACAATGTAACCGCATGCTTAAAATCACAATGTAACCTATTGTTCATACATTACGCTCACTAATTAAAGTGTTTCATTTATGCATGGACAGCCAATATTCATACATTTCCGACATCTCAGTACCCACTGAATAATTTTACCGAAGTTGACAGGATTTACTACTGACTTTAGGAACCACACTCAATTTACACGGCGGATGGTAAGCTTTGGTAGGATAGGATAGGAACAACTTCCTCTGGGTGTGAGAAAGCGACACACTAAACGAAAATTCGTAAATGAAATTACCTGAAAAAAGGGCAAGAAAAGACCAACCTCTTGCTTGTATGACCCCTTGAAACAAGTCATCTAATTTCTTCAAATTTCTGTAGTCATTTCTAGATCATAATGCCTTTTAACACTGATGGGAAAATCAAGTATTCACTGAATTGTGGCGGTGGTTTTTACTGTTAGATAACAATAAGAAAAATAAGTTTCCTTTACCAACCCATAACACTAATAAATAATTTAGAGGCCAGAAACTTCTGAACGGAAATTTATATAAGTAATTACAGTTAAAAATAACAATGACGCTGGTCATGGAACCACCTTCATCTTTCCTTAACCATTGATCAAGGGAAAGCTTCTTCCTTCAAAATAAAACAATACTTAGAAAATGCAATGTGGTTGAACACATTTGATAAATGGTGGTTAGTATTACTGTAAGCAGAATCAAGACGCTTCCTTGTTAGGATGAATTACTTCGACAAGCCCCAGTCTTGTCAAATGACAACTAATGCATCACGTCATCAAAACTATCATGGATTTCACACACGTGAATGAGGAACTCCGGATATCATCTAGATATGTATCTCGTGTGATTTAATTAACACACTGAACCGCATTACGCCAGATAAGGAATGAACCCATACTGTGGAGATTCTACTTTGAAAAAACTAATATTTCTCCAGTAACTAAACCTTGTAAAACGAATTGAAAAAACTAGGCCATTTCGCAAGGTTCTAGGCAATGGATTCCATTTTCAATTACAGGAGAAGATACTTCGAGCTTCCAGTGGATTCCCCTAAGAAATTTGAATATCAGTCGGGTCCTTTTATCCAAAGTTACTCGAATTTGTTTTGCGAATCTTACCAATGCGTATTTTGCTAAAAAATAAAAATAAAAACTGCAACAAGGTTATGGTAGAAATAGCTTTAAAAATTTTCCCTCAGACTAAGAAAAGATAACAACTAATATTACACAGTAAAAGAAACGGAAATGACTCTCTAATAATAAAGAATGGGCGAAGCAAAGGATAAGAAGAGGCTTTTTTAAAATTCAGAACCGGCGCTCCTATTTTTCTTTGATCTAATATCACTCCATTACACTCCATACGTGGCAGTCTCAGGTCCCACCTCGCGCCAAGAGTGAAAGGTCCAAAAGTGAAAATAACGACAATATGTCAGAAAGGAATAAGTAACATGCTGGGAAGTAGATAAGGTAGTGATGGGGGAGGGTAAAAATGAATGGGAGAGAGAATGAAGGGTGAGAGGGAAAACTGGATAAGTGAGGGGTACTACCAGTATTCTACTATCGACCTACTACAAGCTGCGCCCTCGAGGATCCCTCAGGGGAAGTAGAAGAAGAAGAAGAAAAAAAAACATAATATATTTATATGTATATATATGTCTCTTTTTCACGAGGCTCGTAAAAGAGAAAAATTCCCTTCTTCAAATATATCGTTCTGAAGACAGCGGCGCTGCTGGATGGAAAAATGGGCCGGGACTCAGGTCTACTCAGGCGGTGTTTCCCTCTTTCCATCTGGGAGGTGGAACGTGGGAGGATTCGTAATTGAACGCCGGTTACCGTCGGTGAATGAACAATGAAAGGAGTGATCTGCTGAACAGAGTGTTTTAGAGTATAAAATTCGCTGGCGAGGCAAGGTGGGAGATAAAAAGTCATTATAAAGGATAGAGAGATAAAGTGTGTTAGGATGAATGTCACTGACGATGAACGATATATATTAAACACGATTAAATAATATAAAATGAGGATAAACGTGACTAGATTTTTACTGGGGAATAAACAATTCGTTAAGGAAACAAGAGTAACTTTCGGGACAGCAAATGATAAACGCTAAAATATGAAACCCGGTGACGGATACACAATATATTGAAGAAAATGCGATGAAATCAGAAAAATAACGATAAGGATGGTTTACGATGAAAGTTAAAAAAAAAACGGGAAACAAAAATAAGGATTTAAAATAGATACGAGAAATATACTTATGTCAGTGGTGAATGAACAGAAATACGAGTAAACGGAGAAGGAATATACGACGTCGAAAAATGATTGCAGAGAAAATATAAATGTCAATAACGAATGAACAATATAGTAGAGAAAATAATAAAAGAGAACAAGCCAGATTATCTGGCATATGATTCAAGGGATCGGAATAAGGCCTGGTGAAATCGAACTATAATAGGAAACCAATAATAATTTACAAAACTGTGAACATAAGGCATCCCTACAAAAAGCGAAAATATGAACTACGACAGAAAAAAAAAAATGTAAAACCATAAAATGAAACAAAAACATTCATCTATGAAAACTAAATTAGAAATCAAAGATGATTCACTATTAACAATTGCAATAAAAATAAAAATAAGACATGTAAAAGGCGCCAAAATAAAAAATAAAAACAAATAAAGCAAGAACGGGCACAGACGAAATGAAAAAAAGAATACCGACACAAAAGAAAGGGTGTCATATATCTCACAGGCAGTTTACTTCAATTAGCATCTTCCGTAACTCGAACGCCGACATCAAAGGAGCAACGCTGCTAGGGACAACTAAAGCCACTTCTGAAAGGACGGGGACGCACACACACACACACGGAGAGAGAGAGAGAGAGAGAGAGAGAGAGAGAGAGAGAGAGAGAGATAATTTCACTACAAGTGGCCAAGTCCCCTTGACGTCCTTTTCACTGACAAAAACTATGTTGCCGGAGCCAATTGTTTTGAATATTTCATACTGTCAAGAAGAGTGCTTTTCTTTCTTACACTACTGAGAAATTAATGTAATTACAGAATCTAATTGAAATATGAATATTTTAAGCACAAGAATTCCTTGAGTTTATTATACCCTGATAATGTATATTTAAATGGAAATTGATGTTCAGACATTATAATGGAATAGTTCCGAGATTAAAAACGATGCCAGACAGTGGTTAGTTTTAAATATTCCTAAAAGGAACAGTAATAAGTTCTTCTTAGTTATCCATGGTGGACGCCTTTAAATTTTATAATCTTGATTAGAATAACTATACTGTGAAACGTAAGATGTAGGCCAATATACGAAAGGGACAATCCTAACTAACATAGGCCCCTTAAACGAATATGAAATTCCCCTGTGTTTTGGCTAAACAACGAAATTTCTCAGCAACTGTACCTCATGTAGGTCCGGTATACGTAAGTCAATCAAATAATCATTTTAGAAACAGGATTTTATTCCTTTCAATCCAGCAGAATGGTCAGACCACTGAGAGATACTGACACTCAAATACAGTATAGCAAATTCTATGCTCTGGTGTTAAATGGCATAGGCTAATAAATTAGACAATTATTCGAAAGTACCAAGTTATCTAATTTCATATACCTTTCTTCAGTCATAGAAACCAGAATATACGTTTTCATGATTTTCAACAATGTTATTGTAATCTCTGCTAAGGAATAAAGACTACGAAGAAGAATTCGTAAACCCAATATATATATACAATGTTTAGCTATTTCAAATTGTTGCTTCTAGAGAATACATGCAATTTCGAAAACAGGGAACATGGGAAGACGGGTAAGGGCGGAATCAATGTAGTCCAACAGCACTACCGAGTAACATTTGCGGAAATGAAAGAATGTGACACTTATGACCAAAGGATCAGCTTAAGTCACGATACTATGGTTTAAATTTGGTACAGGTTTATCAGTGAACAACAAGATGGAATGCTTATTTAAATCAATTTTAAGACTTTTTTTTTATATGAGAAAAATGCAGCTTTCCCTTGCTAACCAAGTTCTACAGCAGCCGCCGTCATGACCGCGACATCTTGATCGGTGGGTAACGCAAGCTTCCTATTAAAAGTTGGAAGTCATGTAATAATACCTAATTGGGACAGAAAATGCTTTAGCTTTAAAAAATAGTCCATTTTGAGGGGAAACATCTTATTCTAATGTAAGCAGGCTCAGAAAATACTTTAGCTAGCTTTCTTGGGAAGTCAGGGTTTTAAGTGCGAAATAGGGTCTGGTTGTTTGGATAAAATTTCTATGACTGACTAAAAAAGAGCATTAAATTTGGATGTATATCGCTTTTGGAATTTTAGATTCCTGAAGAATAAGTTACCTTAAATGTGAAATATGATTTTTATGGTGGTTTTTACGTGATTTGGACGAATTTGTCAATGAAAGGAGAACACTGTGGGAAATCCTACTCTTAAAGCCAAGTTAAGTTGGGGAAGAATGAGTGGGACAGGAAGAAGGATTCAAGGTTTATTTGCAGGATTAATCCTGGGTAGGTAGGTAAGTACAGGAGCGAAGAGGAAAATACGTAACAAAGGAATATTGTTTCTTTAATCTAACGGCGTCCAAAGTCAGGTTCTGCGAGGGGGTCCTGGCACCAGGCAGGTCAAGAACCCCAACCCCAGGTCAGGTAGGGACCGATGCCCTAGGTTAGGTTTGGTCCCCTTGGTGCAGTTGGGCAAGGGCGGGGCACATGATGCAAAGCGGCCTCAGCCGGGCAGCTCCAAACGTCACTGGATTCAAGGTTAAGGACGGTTAGGTTTGTCTTTATCCCTGTTTAACTAGTTTTTCTATTCCTCCACCCAAAAACACGAGTTTCCCACTGTGGTCCCCATTAATATTAGACGTAAGAGGTGGCTGTAATGGTTCAACCCCCATTTTCTGTAGAAACTGTCAAATTCTTTCACATCTGGGACTATCAGCAAAATATGTATTATACATCTGGGCTTGATTATAGGTTTGAAAGGAACCTTTACACTAAATTCACGAAAAAAAATTTATTTCTGTGAAGAATTAGTTTTAATCACCTATCGTCTTCTAACTAATTTCTAAATTTGAAGAATGGTCAAAATTATTCTTTCAAGTCAAGAAACTGAAAAAGTATCAGTAATTCTATAATGATGAAGGAACTAAGAAGCAATTCAACTATCAAGCGAAATTACTAACATTCTGCTCCAACTGACACATCATCAACTCAACTTTGTTCTTCAAGTTAAGGCCAAGTCTTATGATTTCCCTTGTGTATATTATCCATTTATATAGGTCAATTAGAAATATAACTGCCAACACAAGAAAATTCTTATTTCAACGCACCTATCCTTGTCAGAAAACGCCATAAAAGCATAAACCACATTCAGCTACTGGGAACTATTGGGAACTATAATATCCGGAGGGTACACTCACACACGTTAATTTATAGCCTCCTTCAAGGATCAAAATATATTTATAATGAAAACGCACCTAAATATTTAAGTAAGCACAGCCATAAGCTGACTGGAAAGCAAGATTCAGCAGTAAAAATAACAAATTGCACAATTCAGAAAAACGGAGATTAATAACTTTCACAGGCTAGGAAATTTCTTCATTAATCTCGAGCCCAACATGTCTGTAGCCCCTCTGCAGTTAGTGAAATTTAGACGGAGGGAATTTATAGGGAACTTTTTTTTTTTTCTTTTTTTTTGTGGGGGGCGGGGTGTGGGATGCCGGCGCGGGCAGTGCTTACACAAACACACACACACACACATATATATCTATATATATATATGGATATATATATATATATATATATATATAATATATATCTATATATATATATATATATATATATATATATATATATATATATATATATATGTATATTATATATATATACATATATATATATATATATACATATATATATATATATATATATATATATACTATATATTTGATGTGAGGTTTCATTATAAATCTAGTGTAGCCCTAAGGAAGTCAAAAGGTAATAGCTCAAACAGTTGTCGGCTTCGGAATTAATAGACACCACTTCAGCCATAAGACGGCAAGGGTACTAAAAATACTGGAAATATTGTCATGTGTGCACTTGCATTTGATCAATAAACGAGTTGGAATTTAGTGAAGAACGAAAAAAAGTTTCAAGTCGTTTTCAACGGATTAAAATAAATTTATAAAAAAAGAGACCCACTTTACTTCTAAAATGAAGGCAAAAACCTTCCGGATTTCCTTAGAATCTGCAAGACGTCATTTGGAATGATAAGAGCCTCAGTTGCTGGGCAATGCTTCTCCGGATGCTTCCAGCGAGGGACTTGCAAGGCAGTCATTAAGGTGACTCTCGACAACTATAAATTACGAAAAACCTGAGTATATTAAAAACGGATTCAAATGCCATACCTCCAAAACTGCTATGACCCACCTAAATAATACCTCACGAGACACTAATCTACTAACGTGCAGGTGTCCATTACCTAAAAGAGATGACGTCCTTCGGCCGTCGTCTATATTTACAGCGCCTCCTTACATCTCGATCCCAGCAGCATCCGCAGACAATTAGGGCAAACTAACACGTCTACAAACAAGAACTTCGTCAGGAGGAGAAACACGATCAGGGCGACAAACAACTCTATTGATTGGGAGGACAAAGCCACTCGCGCAAGTACACACGCACCTCGGACTTTATTTGCATTCCCTTAATAACTGCAATAAGGGGGAAATAAAGAGAAGGGTCAAGTTCTCCAAAAATACATACATACATACATAATATTAATATATATTATTATATATATAGATATATATATATATATAATATATATATATATATATATAAACCAAGAAATACAAAAACCGAAGGTGGCCATTAAGTGGGGAAAAGTGTTAATGGGATGAAGAGGTCTGGTGTGGACCTCTGAAAATGAGCTAACCTGACAAATCCATTGTGTCTCGGTTGACACAAGCAAGGAATTATGTACCTGGTGGTTAGTCGACTGCGGTCGGCAGGACCCGATGTGAAAAATGGTACGGGATTAGCAGCCTCATCCCAAATGGAATTGCTCGAAGGTGGACTTCCACTGGCGCCTCCTCCTCAAAGGAAGAAGGTGTGGATGTATGTAAATAGATAAATAAATAAATATGTAGTTCAAACTATAAGGAATAGTTTGTCTGTTTCGCAGTCAGTACACAAAAACCTGTGGGCCGGCACAAGTAGCTGAATACCTTCAACAAAGACATTGCAAGATTCGTCGAAAGTGGCTTCTAATAGTCCACGAAGGATCCTTCTAAATAATCGAAGGTTAGGAAACCAAGAACATAAAATTCATTCTTTGCGATGGTTTGTGTCAGACTCGAGAACACGGAGCAGGATGAAATTTAATTCTTTTTGGATTGAAATTTGAGAGAGAGAGAGAGAGAGAGAGAGAGCGAGAGAGAGAGAGAGAGAGAGAGAGAGAGAGAGAGAGTCAGGAATAGTGGAATCCTTCTAAATGCCATCCGGTGTAAAATCCAATTAAAATAACCTCACCCAGCTATGAAGAAATAGAAAATATTACAGTTTTTTTTTTTTTTGCACACACACACACACACATATATATATATACATATATATATATATATATATATATATATATATATATATGTGTGTGTGTGTGTGTGTGTGTGTGTGTGTGTATGTATGCATGTATGTATGTATATGTCAAGTATAAAAGGCCCATTAAAACACTGGTTTAAAGCTAAGGACAATATTTCAGATGGTAGACTCTTCACTGCTAAAACAACAAGATGATAAGATCAACCATTCCAATGGAGCTTAGGCATCTTGACCATATAAACAACATTTTCCTTAAGGCAACGAAGAAGCGGATTAATACAATTAAAAGAACCAACGTCAGCTAAGGTCATATTTTCCACCTTATATTTCGCCGATGTAACTTCTTTTGTCATTCACCACTTGATAAGGGTGGAAATCAGTCCACCGAAATACAGTCCTTAGCTTTAAACCGTGTTTTAACGGGCATTTTATACTTGAGACGTATCCTGTTTTAAAAGAGGAATTTATGTGTAATGTATTAAGATAAATAATTATATATTATTATATTATATATAATATCTATATATAAATATAATAATATATAGTATAGTAATATATTATATAATATATATATATGCATGTGTGCGTGCGTGTGGGTTGCATTCCGTAGATTTAGTTAGTTTCGTATTCTAATAACTACAAATATTCTATGCCAGCTTATGTAACTTGACTAATTGTAATTTCTAAATGACCTCTATTAATTCATCACTGTCAACAACGCTAATCAAATTTCATCGTATTGTTTGACGTAGCTGTAGTAATTTCCTAAATGAATAAACCCATGGACGAACTGCGACGACCGATAATCGATCCTAAGCTCAGCAGACAATCGCCTTAATAAGGCTGAATTAATCTAACGAAGGCGAGCCATCACAGTAATGCAAATGTAATGACGTTAATGATGTCAAGCACAGTGTGCAACACTGGGCTGTACTTGTTCGCAATTAAGGAAACGAGAAAGAAAACACGAAACTCCTAACAAGGGGTCCTTGTTTGTTCTATGGCCATTCCTGTTGACTTACCCCGAAGCTGTTGTTTGTTTTTGTCTCGCTGCTCACAATGCTGTGCCTTACTCCAGGAACTCTTGCTGTTTGCTCATTTAATTCACGGATAATATCATTTATTCGGTCTTTCCTTGTCAGACACCGAAAACAAACAACCGCTGAAGAATACAGCAGTATGCTTAGCCCTTTGATGCACCAAGTCAGTTTAAATAGAAATTGAAAACTAGAGCACGAATTCGGGCGTGCTTAACTTGTCGATCGTTGGGTGGTTTCAATATAAAGTGAATATCAAGGAGTGTATCCCG
Organism: Macrobrachium nipponense; assembly: GCF_015104395.2. Lineage (NCBI taxonomy): Eukaryota > Metazoa > Arthropoda > Malacostraca > Decapoda > Palaemonidae > Macrobrachium > Macrobrachium nipponense. The sequence continues at coordinate 55,448,292 of NC_087205.1, forward strand.
GCTAATCTGCTTATCCACTGAATTGGCTTAGATGTGCTGCTGAAACATAGTACTTATCTATACGGGTCTCGCTTGAAACTCAAACCCCTATTGGCCAACATATTCATATAGTGTATGTTTTCTAGCCTCATTTTAGTAAGTTGCAGGTTTACGAAAGAAACGAAAACAAGGAAAAGGTCAATGAAAACAGAATAATGGATAAGGAAAATAGTGACGTTATTTTATATATTAAAAAAAAAAATCAGTATATTTAATATGGAAAGCTGAACCATAAAATTATTCTATTTACGACAGCTATGTTTACGGTAACCTAACAAAATTCCGCATGACGTTTATCACGCGCAGCTCCTCTCTCTACGTCAATATTCTTTTTAAGAATGTTGACGTGATAATTGATATTAAAATAACAGGAACTATAATATGTCGGTGTACTCTGCAGCCATGCTACGGAGTCCGTCATTATTAAGTGCTAACTATTCATGAAATATTTGATCTGAAATAAAAACAACCATACGTTGCGCACCTTGGAATTCCTAATTAGGCGAAAATCATTATAATTAGTCACTTAAGTGTCTTATATATATCTGTTTTAACTAAACTTCAACCTGAAATCTCTCACTATATTTGAACTCCACAACTGATGAATTACCCTGTCTAATTGAAAATAAAATGCGATTAATCACTGCCGATTTCCTCACCTTAAAGACTGAGAAGGAAAGTATGCAAAACTAATGTCAATAGACTGAGAAAGTGGCATACTTGTGAAATTTCCGAGTTTTATCAGTATCTGACAGCTTTCGATGAATAATCTTATTCATTCTAATTCAGTCCTATTGTAATTGTAAGTTTCGTTGTGCTCCAATGTCCTGTTAATAAAAGAGCAAATAAATTTCTGGTTCCTCCTTTTGAGATGTTCCTTTATAACACCGATTCTTAATACACTATATTCTATTGGAAATGAAATGAAAAAGTAATGTATGTAAAAGAGAAAATATTTCGTCAAACTTAGCAATACTTTTGGGGAGGGTTCTGTCACACAGTAAGTTTATTCGGGTCCTTTCAAGTAGTTCTCCTGTTTACCTTTATAGATATAGACGCGGACTCAGCTGGGCCGTATGCTGGTCGAGAGGCCATTGGGGATTTCAGAAGTCATTGCCTCTCCGAGTGCCGAGATGAGCAGGCTAATTAACTCCTCCTCAGGGTTTCCCTTAGAGGAGGATATGGAACAGAAAATCCAGCAGAGTTTCTCAATTTAAAGAAAAGACCTTTCCTAAAAACATATAATCTGTCGTTATTTTAGAAATTCTAGTATCACAATTTCATAATTTTCAGGTGTAAAAGTATTTATAAGGTAAGCAACAACATGGATATGTGAATGTTTCTCTGAAATTTAAGAGATCACTTTTATTTGGATATTTAATGAATAGGTTACGACATCAGCAATACCGGCGTCGATGGCCAGTCTTGGCTGGGTCGGGCTATCCAGAGGTCCACACTAGGTCTGTAATTTCTTTAGAAATCTTATCATATTTCAGGGTCACCTCTGGGCAGGGGTTTGCGTTATAATGGCCAATTTAATCTAAACCAACCACCACACCCATGACCGCGGTCAGTTCAAGATCACTTAACAACAAAATCATTCAATCAGTCCTGTGGCCTTCAAAAGAAATTACGAAGGTTTTAAACATCTAATAATTGGAGGAGTGGATTGTTTTACCTAGAGCATTCATTCCATTTACTTTTCAGCCCAACACTCTTTCTGCAAGCGTCTTCACGTTGTTTACT
>NC_087205.1:55452576-55455076 GCF_015104395.2 Macrobrachium nipponense
ATCCCACGACACAGTGAAACAGACTATAGTCAGTAGACATCTACTCTACGAAAAAGTAATATGTAGTATATCTTTAGCGATAAAACAGCATTTAGCATCCTACTGAAGCTTATCACGGACACTCAAAAATAGAAAGAAAAAAAATCAAATATTACAAGACACACACTCTAAGATTTTTAACTTTACCAAACAATCTTGAAACAAAATAAACTGGTTTAATTCTTTGAGGGATTTATTTAAGTGCGAAATTATTTACAGGAATTTCATTACAAAAATCTAGTGCTATTTACTATTTATTTAAAAATTTTACGGTGAAGGTTTGTACGTGTTAATTATTAAGTTTAACTAAAATTCCATTCTTAAGAAAGGTGACTATTAATTAATAACTTCGCGGAAACCTTGGTAAGATTTAAATACTAATTCATATTCAATTAGTGTAATATATATATTAGTTACATTTAATTTCTCATATAATATATGTATATAGTATATACATACATACATATATGTGTGTGTATATGAGTATATGTATGTATGTGTATATATGTATATATAAATATTGTACACACTAATCACACACACAATTGCTCTGTGCAATAGTACAATTACTAAAAGGGCCTCATTCAAACTGGATTATATCTAGCGAGTTACTTATTAAAAAAGTTACTAGTTTTCAAGGACAGACAGACCTTATTATCAAGTATCCGTGATACTTCGTAATGATGACTGTTTGTCCTTGAAAACGTGTAACTTTTTTAATAAATAAGTCTACTAGATACCATCCTATTTGAATGAGGTCCTTTTAGTAATTGTACTATTGCACAGAACAATTGTGTATGTGATAAGTATGTACAATGTTTATATATACATATATACACACATACTTATACACATATATACACAAATAAATAAATATATATATATGTGTGTGTGTGTGTGTGTAAATATATATATATATATATATATATATATATATATATATATATATATATATATATATATTATATATATGTGTATATATATATGCATATATGTATGTGCGTATATATGTATATATAGACATTTGGATTATATTTTCAAATAGTTTGTTAACTTCTTGCCAAGGTTTCATTTTAAATATAGTGACGAGAAGGCAATTTTCAAAGATGCAGAGCAAATGTTAACTTCCATAAGAATCAAGTGCCCCCATTCTGTATCACTTGCGTTCAAATGAACATTAACTCACTAACAGCACTAAACACTTAAAAAAAACCAGAATTATGCTGCTTAAAAGTATATTTGTTTTATTTTTCATTGTGATATACTTCTAAGATAATTAGGAGCTTCGTAGAGTCTTCAATTCTAAGTTAAGTGAAACTATGTAATAACATACTTTGAGGAAACTGTGTTAAGAGCTTAAGAAAAATCGACTCCTGGAAAAAATTCCAACACAAACTATTTCAAAATAGTTTCTCTGTGTAATTAGCAAAAAACTTTGAAATGCATTACTGCCCAAAAATATCTGCATTTCTTCAACATCACTACCTACCGGCATCCTTAAATAGAAGTAAAGATAAAAAAAAGTAAATGAAAAAAATCGTAACCAAAAGACTGAAAAATCAAATATATCCCTACCAAACTAATAACTGAGAAAAAGAGAGCAATAAATTCATGAAAACATCCATTTTTCCTATTAAAGTACAGGAAGTAGAATCATCCTTAAAAAGTATGTATAAATAATTTTAAAACGCGCTTATGTTAAAATGCACTAGAAAGTAAACAAAATCGTTTTTTGAGACACCAGGATTTTCTAACATCATGTCTACAAAAATAAAAGCGTGGGAGCCAAACATGAAAGGAAATGCTACAAAGAAAGAAATTATTTTCATAATTCTTGTAGCATTTCCTTTCATGTTTGGCGCCACGCTTTTATTTTTGTAGACATGATTAATTGTGAGAAATTTAAAAAGTCGTGAAGACATCGATTCGATATCAGGAAACATTTGCTAAAACCGCCGAGGTCAATGAAGGAAACATTTGAAACGTATCATTGAAGGTTGCCATTTTCTCCCGTCTCTGAGGAAGATGCCTTTTAGTCAGATATGGTGACACAGAAGTGACTTAGCTTGGTCTCGGATTTTATCACAGCTCGAGAGCGTCTCGCAGGAAACTTACCTGGAAAAAGAAGAGAAAGATTTATTAGAACATTAATCACGTTGCATTTATGCATATAGGCAGAGTGAGCACAAACTAAGAAAACTATTAAAAAATTAGAAAAATACAGTAAATAATTTAAAAACATGACCGTCTAATGCGTCAAATAAACGAGAAAGGCAACAGCTACTTCTCCATAAACACCTCACCTGACGGATCGCCATTTACAAATTTAATCTGTGACTTATGGAATACAGAAATATACATTACAACATACAAAACCTGTTAGCGTATACTTCAATGTATATCACTGAAAATTCAAAACAGACCTCTTATGCTAAAATCATTAAGATTCTTACTTAACTGT
>NC_087205.1:55457576-55460076 GCF_015104395.2 Macrobrachium nipponense
ACATTCCATAAAGTTCACCCTTGAGAGGGAAGAGGGAAAATTGTCATTTTTTTGTCGTGTTCGTACGTAGATCTGATAGAAACAAATTTTCTGTCAATAGGATACCCACAAATGTCTCTTCTTAGATTCACTGTTATTCTAACCATCCATTTAAAACTAAGATGGCTGTTTTTTTCTGTTATGCCCGGAAATTTTAGATCAAGAAATTGACAAGATACGTGAAATTGCTGGCAATGTGAGGGATACAGTTTTAATAAAAACACTTTTTGTAAATCCTGAAAAACTTTCTACGGATTAAAAAGCTGAAAAGTTCGAAAAAAATCTATTAGTGCTTCCTTTTTATACTTTCTTTCATAACATCCCGAGACAAATAATGCCACCGGGTATTAATGTTGTGTTTAAAACGCTAGGAACGATTAGCAACTTGCAGATTAGAAATTCACCTGGAAATGGAATAAGATATATTTATAAAATTCTGCGTAGGCAATGTAATAAAACGTATATAAGACACAAATATAGTGTAAGAACAGGTAATTTGTCAAATGTATTATTTGTATACCTACATGAATAATAGTAATCACGGTATTAACTGGACAGACTCAAAGTAAATGATGTTTTGCAAAGATCTAGTTTAAAGAAATTTAAAAGAATGCTGTATGATTAAACAAAACTGTGACAATTTATTAAATATCAGCCCAGGTTTATATAAAGCTGATGAAATTTTAACGAATAGTATTTTAAAACAGATAGGCTATTAAGCATTAGCACTGTTCGGTAGTTAGCGTTGTTTGTCTTTTTAGCATCGTTTGTATTGCCACTAAGTCTTCTTGTGACTCTGCATTTGTTTTCTTGGCTCTTGTACCTGAACCCTGATGAGGTGTAGAAATACATGAAAGCGCTTGGTTCAAGCCATTTCTTTTCACCCGTCTCCTGGCTGTATGCATATATTATCATCACATGTCTACAGTGATTTGTAGAAAAAATAAATAAATATATATGTATATTTATATACATACATACATACATACTACATACATACATACATACATACATACATACATACATACATACATACATACATACATACATACACGTACGGCTTCCATGAACAGATTGTCAATATGAAGCCAGAATGAACACCAATTTCTAAACCTTAAGAGATATTCCTACGGTTCGACCTCTAACCAAACTCAATTTACAAGACTTTGGCTAACGGCCAAGAACAGGGGCCAAGTGATTATTCAGCGACTTGACTCAAGATAAATGAGAATGAAAGATAAACGTGCTAAACAAAATTCTCGATAAAAAGAGCGGAAGGTAAACAGGATAAGATATTGCTGTTGAGTGCCCTCCTCCAAAAAAATTTAATGGTAAAAGTTCGAACATTTAAGAACAACGACTCAACGAAACAATTTCAGCCGAAACGTCATTTTATGCAAAATCACTCACATTGACATAAAAGCAAGAAATAAATTAGCAAAGACAAAAACACCTCGGGTATATTCTCAAATTATTCTTACAATCCGTAAGAACGAGAGAGTGTCTTTTGCCTTTATGCTGGATGAGGGGTTTCAGTCTTTTTTTGAAATATGCATATTATTATTGCTTGGTAATCTTTTTTTTTTTTAAGATTTCTTATGTAGCAACTAATCTCAAAAGCAAAGAACCTTAATTTGATAAACTGAGAAGTCGTTGGCAATGGTGACAAATTTCCTTATATGGCAGAAACTTCATACGATTGCATGATGTGCTGATAATGCTGCGTTTAACATTGGATTGTCGGAAACATAAGGACAATAAAAAAAGGTAATAATATTCAGCTAATAGAAGAAACATAAAGTTAGTGGTAGTAAACTGCACACATAATATGAGCAGAAACAGAAAACGAAACCATTCTGCCATACGAGTAGGTATTCCATCCAAGGCATGACATATGAATTAGTCAATCGACAACTCATGCTTATTTCTGGAAAATGTACTAAAATATCCAAGCAATAAAATAATTACTTTATCACAATAAATTCTCTTTAGAGAATCCAACTAAAATAAATGTTAATAACAGTCCTGAGAGAGAGAGAGAGAGAGAGAGAGAGAGAGAGAGAGAGAGAGAGAGAGAGAGAGAGGAGAGAATGACATTTAACCTATCAAAGATATGGGGACTTTTCCGCAATAAAATGAGAACTTTCCATCCTTCCATTTTATCAAGGGAGAAACCTTGTTGTGAGAGAGAGAGAGAGAGAGAGAGAGAGAGAGAGAGAGAGAGAGAGAGAGAGAGAGAGAGAATGACATCTAACCTATCAAGGATACAGGAAGCTGCTCTCAAAGTAAAGTGAGAACTTTCCATCCTCCCATCTTATCAAAAGGACAAACCTGGTTGAGAGAGAGAGAGAGAGAGAGAGAGAGAGAGAGAGAGAGAGAGAGAGGAGAGAGGTTTGCCATCCATGCTGTACTAAGAGTTCTACACGAATCCTTTCTCCCCAAAGCAATAAAGGCTCGAATT
>NC_087205.1:55465076-55510076 GCF_015104395.2 Macrobrachium nipponense
TAGTTATTTAAGTTGTTAGGGCAGTACGGCAAAAAGACTCGAGACTCATTGGCAGCGGCTACAATTTAAAGGATAGAAGACGATCAATCTAAACCTGGAACATACTTCCGTAGATTATGAGACTATGACTACAGCCCTCTTGGGGGGAGGGACCCAACGTTTTAGTATAGTTTACTTAACTTCCATTACTGCTTCCTGTCGTCAATATTGTTGTCCAACCTTTCTAACCTTTCCTTTTTATTGCAATCGAAGGTTTTTTTGCCTTTTATTTTTAGATGCTTGTATTTCATCGCCTTTATTTTCTGGATCTCTACTGTATACCTTCCTTTCCAACTACTCCGACTCCCCCTTTTCACAATCTTGAAGCACTTAATAGCTGGAAGTAGCCCTGAGCTCTGCTACACTACCTAAATTTCGTAAAATCAATCAATTGCTGTTGCACACGAAAATAAATATGTGGACACATTCTGCATTTTAGATAGTAGGATCAGTTGTAACAATATAACTTCATTGTAACCAATCTGGAAGAAGGATATGAGCGGAAAAATATATACTATCAATAATCTGAATTAGTTTCTATACACATACCTAAACAGATCCATTTGTTAAATTAAGAAGATAACACACACCAGGGAAAAAGTAGCCGAAAGAGGCGATAGGGAAGAAAAACCTGTCAACGGACCAACCATTCACTTCTGATATCAACACAACAACCATAGAAAGGGATATCCAGCGAGATGAATGCTAACTACGAGCAGGGGATATCTGTCCTTTGGTTACAACCCGAGGGAACCTACACACTCACTGAAGAATCAGTCTACTATTCAATCCAGTTAAAAGAGAACCCACCATAACATGACTTCTGAATATGAGCCGATACTGAAAATAAAATAACTAACCCAACAACATAAAATATATACCTCAACGTAATTTGACCACACTAAATTAAAGACAATTATATAGGTCATTTTTTTAGGCGACCTAAGGCCTAAAGTCGAGAAATGAGCTTTGTAACTCTCAAAGATTAATATGAAAACAAATAACGGTCACATATGCATAGATCCTAGACTTGTGGTAACAAACCATAATGACTCGGCAATATATGTCATTAGTCTAAGATGTTTACTAAGCGGGAAAAACAAGATTCATTTCCCTATAGTTTCATGTAAAACTGAGGACCTTTGAATATTTACCACAGTTGTAATTCACGAAATGTTTTGTGAGCTTTTGATCTATTGCATGCTCTGCTTTTCAACAGATATGATAAGTGAATCAAGCGGGAGAAGGCAATATCACTGCTTTTGCTGTATTGTTCTTTTGCATTGAACAAATTGAGTGAAGACCCTTATTGCGAATAATTAACTTTTAAGGCTGAAGTCTAACATAAGCCAATGAATGAAAATGCGTTGCTCGCTAAAACTAAAGTCAGGCTCGGTCACTGTCACTACGAGACCGTTAGGTGCGACCTCATGGTCGAACAATGTCCGGAGGACATATATTGTTACCAATGAACTATGAGAAGCGGAAATTCTCACTGATGACGTCAGAGGCGAGCACCAAGAGGTGTACCGGACACTGCCCATGTTCGAAGTATCAGAACTTCAGACACTGTCTGTGAGACATGGAAGTATACGATGCTGCCAGTCTTTGCACCATGCCCTTCTTGTCACCTCCTTGTCCTCACATAGTACAGCAAATATCATGCTGCATTGTGCAATTTTCTTGGTTTTGTTTTTCATTTTCTTGTGTACCATGGTAGTGATGTACCACACTAGGCGCTAGCAACAACCACCTGTCGCCCAAGTCCACATACGAACATTGAATGCCTGTGTGTTGCCAGCGGACATCACCTTTGAACATTGTTTGCCGGTCTTTGCCTTGTGAGCAGAGTAAAAACAGTGGTACACAACCTCATCTGGTACCACTGTTTGTTGTTAGATCAACTTCCATCGTTTCAACGCTTATGACGTCATCCTGCTTCGCCTGTGATAATGGTAACAATGTTTATCCCTCGGACATTGTTCAACCGTGTAGAACCACCTTAATATGTATGGCCGGACACCAGCTGGGTTAGGGTTTACACAAAGGGTGAAATTAATCTATTCATCTCCATAAAAAAAATACTGAATAAGTCAGTATCGCAACTTACATCAAATAAGCAACAAATACCTGGTTTATCTTTCACGAGGAATTCTTTATTGAGTACTTAAAACTAAAAAGTTAATAGGAAACTACTTGCAAGGTTTTGTTAATTATGGCAATACTCCTCTTCAAATTGTACTATATCAGTAAAGAAATTCTTTTATTCCTTTTCGTTCGGAATAATATTTATAGTTTATAAGTTCATTGTGTATCCAAATACATTCCCTTCTATTAAACTTACACGAGTCTTTTCCACCTTGAATTCCATAAAAAGCAGTTTCGTACAAGTTTATATATATATATATATATATATATATATATATATATATATATATATATATATATATATATATATATATATATATATATCTAGAGGAGATCTGACCTTTCCCGGTCTTCATATCTCAAACCCTCTTGATGGATAGACTACACAAAAGGGCTGTAGGCGTATAATTGAAAGTTCTTTCCCTTACTTCCTTCACGGTATTTCTCTCTCTCTCTCTCTCTCTCTCTCTCTCTCTCTCTCTCTCTCTCTCTCTGTCTCCTCTCAAAAAAATATTATTGTAGAAGTTCGCATAATCCATGGAGCATTCAACAACGAACCTTCAGCGATATATGAGAATGGACGGCTGTTCTTTACGAGGTATGAAAAATATTGTTGAAGGAGTAAACAAAGAAAGATTCAAGAAAGATCCCATTGACTGGCAAAGTGTAAAAGTTAGAGGAACGGGCTACAAGTAATACAGAAGTTCGGAGTAGAGCGTCTGCTGTTAAATGATGGCCTTTAAGTGGAAACGAAGCCCGTCCCTCTGTCTACACACCCGTCTGTAGATGAGATGCTGCTGAGAAAAATGAAATTGCTACATATATCGTATGTGCCTCCCTTTCTAAATTATTCTGATAGAAATGAGAGAAAAAAATTCAGTTTATACACTCTTGAAATTACATTTGCACCATTATATGGAGGGTTCAGGAGTGAGCGGAATTGAGTCAAGATGTAGAATGAGAATCAACGAAATAAGTTAAACTCTTCCGTCACCCACCACTAGCACAAGTCATCATTTACGGAGCTCACCCATTCAAGAAGATATACTCAGTCGTATCCATAACCGAAATTTACACCTAAAAAAAATAAATGAATAAATAAATAACTACCTTCCAGAAAGCTCGTGCAACAGAAATAAGTCCGTGGTGGTGAAAAGCCCACCCAGGGAATCATTATTCACGCATGGAAGATGAAACACCCAAAATAAAGACGGTCGTATCTTACTATTATCACTACATCGTTATATATGCTGGTCTTAACATCTGGAAATGGAAAAGATGCAAAATGATACGAACGGGATGCATTTTTCTTCATTACGTCAACTTTATAAAGAGCATCTGGCTGAGAAAGTTTATGAGATAAAAACACGGAACAGGCCCTTGCCAAGCTTCTACTTCCACACAATAGATTGAACAGATGCCACTTAGCTCCACGCCCCCCTCCCCGTTCTCTCTCTCTCTCTCTCTCTCTTTCTCTCTCTCTTTTTCTCTCTCTCTCTCTCTCTCTCTCTCTCTCCTCTCTCTCTCTCTCTCTCTCAAAATTAAAGATATACTATAGTATAGATAATTTGTGCCCAAAAAATAGTTGTTAATAATAATAATAATAATAATAATAATAATAATAATAATAATAATAATAATAATAATAATAATAATAATAATCCACGTGGCCTGTAGATTACTGGAATAATTGCTATTGCTAATTTAAGTTTTTGACTGCAGCCAACTCGTGAGGCATACAGAGTTCCCTTTCCTTGTATAAGTAAAATCCAAGCTGGAAGGTAAGCTGAAGGTCACAAGTGTCTTAACATGAAATGTACGCTGACGGGTGTCATCCTCTCTTGCTTTTGTGGGTCCCTGTGGTCTTTATATTTTAAAAAATGCTGTTGCATCTTTAAAGTTGTCCTTGCGCCAGCACCGGTACCTGCTCCAACGAGCGACCCGTAAACTACAAGGAGCAGATACTATCCAAAGTTATTGAAATATCTGACCATTTCTCTAAGCCATTCGAATCGATCAATTACTAAGTAAGTCCTGATGTCAACCATCTCATGAGACACATTCCAGTAAAATCCTCCTCCAGATTGTTCTCTTTTTACCTTGCTCAGAAGCCTTCTCCCGTACGGCTTATTTATATGTTCTGCCAACCTCAATCAGCATGCTTAAAGACGGCAGTAGCTGGGGGCATTTCTCTAAAACCAACGCTGCATCTTCTAACTATTCCCCGGCCTGCATTATCAAATACAAACTCTTACAGTATTCATCAGAATCGCATTTTCAAATACTTCCAATTCTTCTACAGTGCCTTCTTGAGCCTCCACATTTCTCAGACATCTGTAACTTTAGTCATAACACCGATTCTCTGTGCCCTTAACTGTTTTCTTGTTGCCTACTAATCCATTTCAAAGACCTCAAGTCATCGTTTTCCTCAAATATCTTTAAAATTTATTATTTGATCTAAATGCTACTTTGACACAGTGTGCAAGACACCTCCCGCTAATTTTCGGTAATATAGTACATTGTCAAATGGTGTTAGTTAATGCGTTTACTCTTGACTTTTAAAGGCAAAGTCGCGTAAGTCAGCAAGACTAATATACAGAATCTAACGTCTGTTGTCCCCCATCCCTTCCCTCTCTCTCTCTTTCCCTCTCTCCCTCCTTCCCTCTCTCCCTTTATCCTTCTCTCTACCTTTCCCTTCCTCCCTTTCTCCGTCTCTCCCTCCCTCTCACTCTTTCTTAATCGCTGTTTTTCTCATATCTCCCCCCAGTACCTCTCTGTAATTTGCAATATGGAATAAAATACTGTTTACCATAATATTTTTCAATACCAGCAGATAATTGGAATGTTCATGATGAACAGGATAGCGAGGTTTGACGTAATGACCATGATAATTTTTCCTAACTTTTTCTGTTAATAGTATCCTTGGTGTCTCAAGTCATACCGTAATAAGGGGTTATCTGTCGGCTGCCGCATATGCAAAATGGAGAAAGCTTACAATAAACTAAGAATTAACCTCAATAGGTAAGTGAATCATCATACACACTGGCACGCAAAAAAAGCACACGTATATTGGTTAAGCATATCTATCACTTTGCCATTATTTTACCCTTGCAGTAAATACAGCATACTATACATACACACACACACACACACACACACACACACACACATATATATATATATATATATATATATATATATATATATATATATATATATATATATATATATAGTTTCCCTATTATCTTATCAATAGTTGCTACACTCGTTTAGTGAGGCAAAATATATATTTATAGAATAAAAAATTTTGATATTCGTTCATTTTTTACATTTACTTAACAGATTAAGAATATTATTATTATAATTTTACTACTGCATGCTTCTGTACGTATTCTGCCCACACAGGCCATATGATCGCGTTAAAGACGTCATGAGAATTAAGACGAGAGCAGTGTTAATCATATTCTGGGATGTAGGTTAAACTGAATGATTTGATTTTGGTCACCTTATATCTTACCTGCCCGTAGTCAGCACGTCGATACGAAGGTTAAAGGATTTAAGAGATCGTGATGGTAGATACATTGTTAAGAAATTCAGTCTCGTGAAAACAAATTGTTAAAAAATCCATAATTATATATTAAAACATATTTACATGTAAAAAACAGACTTTTGAACACTTGAACGGTGTTCCTCATCAGTGTAGACGTTAAAATGTCTATACTGATGAGGAACAACGTTCATGTGTTCGAAAGTTTTTTTTACATAGAAATATATTTTAATACATAATTGAGGTTTTTTAACAGTAAGTACATTATTATACTGGGTGAATAGGATGAAAGGTTATACTCGCTTCAGTCTGCTCCCATTTATATAACTTGAAAAAATACAATAACAATTATTAAATGAACACAGAATCTACAAAAAAATATATAACATCCAATATTACTCAATATAATATAATAGACAGGAAAAGGGGTGGGCAGAGACGGAAAGGCCAGAAAATGGGTTGAGGAAGCGATGAGGAGGGAAGGGAGTAGGAAGAAGAGAGGGAGGGACGAGCTGGGGATAAAGAACGTTCGAATGCATAGGTTGGGGATGATTGGCAACACCATGTAAGTCAAGGGTAAAGTGATCGAATATTTAGTTGGAAAGTTATTTGAGAAAAACGATGATTCTCAGTCCATGAATAGTAGCTCCATCTTGTACATGATTCTATACTTCAGTAAAACCTAGCAAGCTCACTTTTTCAGTGTAGTTTTTAAAAAGTATTTTAGTTTTTAGACGATCTACAATTTTAATAATAATATAAACAATAATAAAATGCATCAAATATACATAAACAAACCCCAGTTTAACTTGCTGGCCCCTTTGGTAAGCGAGCAAAATGAGAGCACACATTGCTAAGAGCCTAGGACTAATCCATAAGATCCCACGGATTGAACTTAATGCTTTCATCCTTCCAAATTACGTCACTTCATTTCACAAGTCACGGGTACTCTAGTGATAATAATTACAATGAGAAGAATCAGAATCGGGAAGCTTTATGTTCACTCTCACTCCTTGCTAGTCGCTCATCACGGTCAAACGTCCGTGCCTTCCCATAGGCCTAAACAAAGGCACTTTGCTGGCGTGCCCCAAAACTCGGACAAAGCCAACGCTATCTTCTCATATCAAGCTACACACCATAAGGCATCCAGATTCTGGCTCTCCTGAATTCCGTGCATACCTGCACCCTTGCAAGTGCCCAGCGTACTGTAGAATCTATTATCATCAATAATCGGCAACCAGTCTTGCATAGATAAAAAAATTCGGTCCATCTCCCATGTTAGCGGCAACCATTAATGAATTGCCATTGTAAATGATAGAATAATTTATCACTGTATTTTGTGCCCTCTCCACGGGCTTATCTGCCATTCAGTTTGTCTTCAGGCTGTTCAATTTTGTGTAAATAAACTTAATTCAAATCTAAATGGCTAGTTTCCTGGCAAAATTAACTATCTAAAAATTTTTCTAACTCCAGGTAAGTCAAAAACGCTTCATTCTTCTTCCGTAACCTTACGTGTGTGGGTTGTGGCGGACATTTTCAGCAAATCCTAAGATTTTATTAATATTCCCTCACCCAAAACGGCCCCCACACGTAAAAGTGATGACCTTAGCCAGTACGAACCAAGAGCCTTTAAAATTTGCGAATTGCATCATCAACTCAAAAGCATTAATTGTAAATGATATTTTTTACAAGGCATAAATACATTCTTAGCAAGGAAGCATGAGCCATGGCAACACAGTAAGGATCATTATCGTTATTATTATCATTATTTTAACCAGTGTTAGCATTAAGGTATGTTAACCCTTCAACGCCGAGCCAGTATGCTGGCGGCGTTCGGGAGTGAGCGCCGAAGCGGAAAAAGTTTTTTTTTTAAATCACAGCACGCTTAGTTTTCAAGATTACGAGTTCATTTTTGGCTCCTTTTTTTATCATTGCCTGATGTTTAGTATGCAACCATCAGAAATGAAAAAAATATAAATATTGGAATATAAGACTGCACGAAAAAAAATTTCATACATAATTGTATACAAATCACGCTGTAAGCAAAATGGTTAAAATTAATGAGTTAATTATTTTTTGTTGTATTTTACACTACATTGCGATGATTTTGGAATACCAAATTGTAAAACGATCAAAGCAACACAGAGAAAATATTATCACAATATGATGCATGAATTCGTAACGTGCGGACATAAAAAAAAAGTTGTTTTAAAAATTCGCCATAAATCGAAATATTGTGCTAGAGACTTCCCATTTGTTGCAAAATGAAGGTAATTGATTGAATACTACTAGACTGTAAGTGTTGTAGCTTACAATTGCAGTTTTCGACCATTTCGGTCGAGTTAAAGTTGACCAAAGGACGATTTTTTTCTATTTATCGTGATTTATATGAAAAGGTTTCAAAACTGATGAAAGCTTCAACCATGAGTTATTTTTTGTTGTATTCTACATGAAATTACGCACATTTCATATATAAAACTTTATGTAACGGCTAATATAAAATGGTGCAAACATTACGACAATCGACAAAGGAATATCAGATTTTTTCGGCAGTTACCGCGCGGAGGTAAGGAAAAAGTTTTTTTTTCAAAAATTTACCATAAATCGAAATATTGTGCAAGAGACTTCCAATTTGTTGCGAAATGAAGGTAAATGATTGAATATTACTAGAATGTAAGAGTTTTAGCTTACAATTGCGTTTTATGACAATTTCGGTTGAGTCAAAGTTGACTGAAGGTTGAAATTTTGGCACTTATCGTTATTTATATGAAAATATTTCGAAACTGATAAAAGGTACAACCATGGCTTGTTTTTAATTGTATTCTACATGAAATTGTCGCACCTGTTTTCCAGATAGAACACTTTACTTTAGGGTAACGGATAATGTAAAACAGTTGCAAACAACCTTATGACACTCGGGACGAAAGAATTTCTGATTTTTTTTTGGCAGTTACAGTGCAGACGTTAAGGAAAAAGCTTTTCCAAAATTCACCATAAACGAAATATTGTGCTAGAATACTTCCATTTATGCCAAATGAAGGTAAATGATTGAATACTACTGTAATATAAAAGATTTAGCTTACAATTCCGTTTTTCGACAATTTCGGTCGAGTCAAACTTGACCAAAGGTTGAAAATTTGGGCACTTATTGTTATTTATATGAAAATATTTCGAAACTGATAAAAGCTACAACCATGAGTTATTTATTGTTGTATTCTACATGAAATTGAACACATTTTCATATATAAAACATTATGTAACAGCTAATGTAAAACGGTGCAAACATTACGACAATCGGACGAAAGAATTTCTGATTTTTTTGGCAGAGTTACCGTGCGGATGTAAGGAAAAAGTTTTTTTTTCAAAAATTCACCATAAATCGAAATATTGTGCTAGAGACTTCCAATTTGTTGCAAAATGAAGGTAAATGACTGAATATTACTAGAATATAAAAGATTTAGCTTACAATTGCGTTTTTGACCATTTCAATCGAGTCAAATTTGACTGAAGGTTGAAATTTTGGCACTTATCATTATTTATATGAAAATATTTCAAAACTGATAATTGCTACAACCATGGGTTATTTTTTGTTGTATTTTACATGAAAATTTGCACATTTTCATATATAAAACCCTATGTAACGACTAATATAAAATGGTGCAAAAATTATGTCAATGTGACAAAATAATTCCTGAGATGTGTCGCTGAAGCTTTTTAGAGAAAGAAAGAAATTTGCACATGCGCGCCTGGGTAACACTTGTAAACAAAACAACAGCTTGATCCGTGAACTCCCAGCATCCCTCAAGGTGCGTGATTTAAAAGTTTTTGCCAGTAGGTCTATAACTATTTTTCTGCGAATTTAAAAAAAAAACTTTTTTGCGTCGACATATCATACGTCAATTAAGCACCCAACAGACAATTTTCGTCGACGTTTAATACGTCTAATAGGCGTTTAAGGGTTAAGAAGTGTTTAATATAAGAAGTGTTTCAGTTGGGGAAATCACAGTTGTAACGGCGAAAGTGCCAAAAATTTTAGATTAGTGGCGCACAAATTAAAGCCATAAAATTTTCTGGGTCGTATGCAGGAGATGACCAAGTGTTTGTTAGATGCCAGAAAGTGCTAGTTAGAACTAGGGAGTGCTTTGCCAAGGATTCATTGCATATATTAGCAAGATAAGCTAGCCAGAAGTGTTTTCTACTAATAGTTATGGCAAAGGAAGTGTACAATTCTTTTGTCTGTGAAGTGTTAGAAGAATTCGTTCAACTTAGCTCTCATTCCACATGTTGGCAACTGTAGCTTGCTCTCATAGCCTCTCTGCACAGACGCAAGCACACCCTGTCAGCCATTTCGTCACCAAGGCAACAAAAGTTCACCACTTAAACTTTTATCTTAAAGATTCGGTAAAATAAAGTATATTTTGTTTTCACTTAACTAATTTCAATCTTCATACTAGCAGCTATCATTTTGCCAGAAAATTTAGTGTGGTTTTGCTTTAATAACAAATTAGAATTTTTGTCGAGTTGTAAACCGCACGTTTGTTTCTCTAACAACATCAGCTGTTCGCCATCACACGCTCACCTGGCCACGCCTCGCCACCTCTCATTTCACTTAGCACTGTTCACCGCTAGCCGAGTGAAAGTTTCATTCCACTTCGTCATCCTTAACGTAACCTCTTAGTAAATACCTTGCTAACATAAATTTTAAATCTTTACCACCATTTTTCACTTGTCATATAGGGAGCTAAGTAACTTCACGTAAATTAAACGTAAATCTTAATAAATTACATTAAAAGAATTGTCAACCTAAATGCGTCGTAAATCATAAATATTCTAGAGCAAGCCTTTTACAAGTAACGTGAGTAATCGTTCATCGGTAGTGCATTCTCTTAACCTAAAAATTATTCAAAAGCAATTCCTTTACCAAACCTTATGTAAAGAAATTATTCAATGCAAATTTTGTCACATTAAATTTAAATCATTATTCAAAATAAATGCAAAGGAGTTCGTCACACATAATTTTTTTACACTCTCAGAGAGAGAGAGAAGAGAGAGAGAGAGAGAGAGAGAGAGCCACTACACCAGCTCTACCAGTGCAGCACGGAGGCCTCCATAAGAGCTGCTGCACCTGTATAGGACATACAGGTTGCCTATTCATTGCGTATTCACCATTTAGGATCGACCATTTACCTGCGTATCCGCTATTCCGGAATGCACATTTATCAGTGCTTACATGCATAAGGATATTCAAGCCTTCAGGAGCATTCCATTCATTGTGTATCCACCCAAAAAGGACTATTGCTCCTTCAGGAACGCCCATCAGTGTGACCTCTACACGGCACATTCCGCCACTCTATCACCTTATTAAGAAGGTGCCATTCAAGAAGTCCCACCAACTCAGGGAACACATCCCATGTGACACAGAGCACCCAGTCTTTTCAGACATTGTACATCACCACATTTTCAGACCATCCTCCACAAGCTTTCCAACAAACCGGAACCATGTTGTTAGAGGTGCGCCAAGCCATCATAAACATGGGCAGGGATGCCGGTTATACCGGACAGGAACTCACCCAGTGGGTGAAAGATCTGGATGATATACTCCAGCAAGAAAGGGATGCAAGAGAAGAAGAGAGGAAGGCCAGAGAAGAACAGAGGATGGCAAGAGAAGAAGAGAGGATGGCAAGAGAAGAAAAGAGGAAGCACGAGCTAGCCCTCAAGGAGAAAAAGCTCGAGATGGAGATGGCTTGAAGGGAGAGTGCCTAAGCTCTGGCCACTCAGCAAGCTTCTAGCCCCACACCTACTGTGCTTCACAATCCAATTGCGAGCATTAATGCTCTGATATCCAGATGGACAGAAGATGAGTCCAAGGCATGACTGGAAGAAGTCGAAGCAATCTCCAAAAATTATACCGCCAACGAGATTGAGAGGGCTGGCCTGCTTGCCAAGCACCTGGATGGCAAAGCTAAAACTGCTCTATGCTTGCTGGACCAGGGTCAGCGAGGGGACATGATGGAAGTTCGACAGGTGATCATGAAGGCATATGAAATCACTCCGGAGAGTTGGAGACAGCAGTTCCAAGGGCAGGCCAAGGAAATTGGTTGGGCCTGGAGCACTTCTCCTATCACAAGACCTAAGCCAAACAGCGCTGGCTTGATGCCATGTCATGCACCGAGTTCCAGGACCTGTTTAACAGGATCATGCTGGAGGATCTCTACCTGTGTGTATCTGGACCACTTGCAATGCACCTTAACAACAAGCAACGCAAGACACTTGCGGAAGCTTGTCGCATGGCTGACGACTAGCAGACGTTTAAACCGTCTCACAGCACCTCCCGCCGGCACATAGTGCCACCCGGTTATCTCTCTGGATCCACACGCCCGAAGAACAGGTATCATGGAAGCCCCCTGACTTGCAACTTATGCAAGGAGGTGGGTCACACCACAGCAGAGTGCTGCCTCAAGAAAGCCGCCAACCACCAACTTCCTCAGAAGCCTCCCACACCCCTGAATTGTGCCTCCTCACTCCTGTCAAGACATCATATGGAGTTCAACCCAGCAGAGGGGCTCCTGCAAAGCCTGTGGGGCTACAAGGCACTACTCAGCCAGATATCCCGGCTGCAAAAAGCACACACCTTCGAACAGGCACGTCCACCTGATCAGTACTACGACCCCCTCAGCTGTGCTACCAGATTCTAGGTCTCACCCTGAGCGGGTGTGGACCACTTCCATCACAGTGGTACCCCTGGATGGCTCTAGCCTAACAGTGACCCTGCTGGTTACGGTAGACACTGGCTGTGTCTCATAGACCGGAACCAATTGCCAGCCAGTGCCATTGTCGACAAGCTAACTAGGTAGACAATAACTTGGATTGAAGGACAGTCCAAGACCGTTCCCACAGTCATCCTGCAGGTTACCATTCCTTGGTGCACCAAATCTCACCACCTGGGCGTGGTGAGCATAATTAGGCATGGCGTAGGTTTCCTATTGGGACAGGACCTCCAGTGCCAAGCTACCTCCACCACAGAGGCCTCCGCTACAGCAATGCCACCAGACCGGGACACTGCCACTGTGGCAGGCGTGCCCCCGTCAGCACTACTTTCCGCTTACCTCAATGGCCAGTGGAAGGGGCACTCATCGTGCACTCCAGGGCCCAGGACTCCGGCCCCAAGTAAGTCCCCTCACCAAAGGTCTCCTCCCTCACCACAAAGGGAGCTCAACCCTTCACACTTCTGCTGCAAGACCTGTAATGCAATAGGGCACTCCACCAATTGGTCTGGGTGCCCTAGCAAGCTAAGATCAGCGGACACTGTCTATTCTCCAAGAGGATCAGCCTTCCAGATGAGACAGGAACCCGTCTCCCATCACCACGGACACACCAAAAGGTTTGGCACCCCCAGTACCCGTCCCAGGTACGCTATCTACCAATGCCACATGGGAGCACTGAGCAGTGCCATGCTCTGTCCAGCCTGGATGTCAAGCCCACATTACCCCTAATCGCCATGCCTGGTCCTGAGCTGGTGCCTGTGCCAGAGCCCAATCAAGCCTCAGATCCTCCTCTGGAAGATCTGCCAAACTCCTCAGAGTTAATTCAGGCCCACTGTGAGCCTCCAACTCCAGACACTTCTTCCTCATCACCTTCGTCAGCCGAGGAACCTCGGGCCAACTTCACCCAACTTCACCGCTACACCTGCACTGGTCGACCAGGAACTACCCGGCCATGAGTCAGAATCAAGCTTTACCCTTACGACAGCTGTCGCAACAGCCGGAGTAAGGGCCTCCCCTGCAGTAGGTTCTACCTCTACGACAGTTGCTGCAGCAGCCGAAGTAGGGGGTTTTCCTGTATTCCCTAAGGCTACCACTGCCTCTGCTCCTGACAGCATTTCTGGCCTTTCCCCAGAGTCGGTGCCTCTGTCACCTCCTAGGACTGGTGTAGCCAGATCTTGGGGGAACAAGAAATGAAAGAAGGGACGACTAAATTCCCCAATTAACCTAAGAGCCACGTAATCTCCTTGGCACCTGTGCCCTAGGTAAAGTGCCACATTCAATGCAGAGTGATCTTGGCACCTACCCAGAGAAGGTAGCCAGCCTGATCTCTGCCAGTAGATTAACACCTTCTAACTCCTAGGACTTTGTACTAATAACCCTCATGTAACTGTCATAATCGCATCATCCCCCTCTCATCCTGGTACTCTCCTAATGACTCATCACCCTCACGCATCATTACCATCACCTTACGTATTTTAACCCCTCAGGTTATGCAACCTCAGTTATCACGTATCCACATTCTGGAATAATTGTGTCTGCTTTTATTGATTGTATAGAGTAGGTTAGGCCATTTGATTTAGTATCAGTGCAATAGGGTAGTAGCAAGTAGAATTTTCAACATAACCTACCTAGGGAAGGAGTAGCCTGTCATCTTATTAGTTCTCATTTAGGCTAGACTACATTATTAATTAATTTAGTACACTTAGCATCTCCACCTTAAGTTAGGTAGGCCATTGTAGTTAGCTGTATCACTGCTCTAAAACATCAGTTTGAGATAGAGGACTGTCTAGTCGAGGCAAGATACTTATTAGCCAAGGCATTCACGCCCGAAAGGGAGTGAATGTCTTCTTAACGGGAGGAGCTTTTTACAGTTTTTATTCCACCTTGCCTCGCTAGTATTTAAAATTTGACTTTAGCTAGAAGGAGCAGCCATTTTATTAACCCCCCCCCCCCCCCCCCCCCCCGCCCCCCCCCCCCCCCCCACAACATTGTACGACTTGGGGGAAAGTTTAGAGAAATCAGCCATTTTAACCACCCCCCCCGCCAACATTGTACGACGTGGGTGAAAATTTAGGGAAATCAGCATAGACAAGGCCTGACAAGGGGGATAGGAATTTCCAGTCCGCTTCATAGTTCTTGTGGGAGGGTATAAAGCCGTTAAGCACTAGGGACATAACACAAGGGAAATTGGGCAGCTAGATAGACCCTTCCTAGGCCTCGTCATAAGACCTATTCTACCTCGACCTTGTTACTGGCTGTATGTCTGTTTCCAGAATGATCTGCCAACGGGGGTGGGGGGGAACTCGACCCCAAAGTGACTGCCCTGCGACCTGTATCACTCTCACTCCTTGCTAGTCGCTCATGACGGTCAGACGTCCATCTGTGCCTTCCCATAGGCCTAAACAAAGGCGCTTTGCTTACACGCCCCAAGACTCGGACAAAGCCGAGGCCATCGTCTCATGTCAAACTACACACCATAAAGCATCCAGATTCTGGGTATCCTGAATTCCGTGCATACCTGCATCCTTGCTAAGCTCCCAACTTACTGTAGAAGATATTATCATCAATAATTGGCAACCAGTCTTGCATAGATAAAAAATTCGGCCCATCTCCCATGTTAGCGGCAGCCGTTAATGAATTACCATTGTAAATGATAGAATAATTTATCACCGTATTTTGCGCCCTCTCCACAGGCTTATCTGCCGTTCAGGTTGTCTTCAGGCTGTTCAATTTTGTGTAAATAAACCTAATTTAAATCTAAATGGCTGCTTTCCTGGTGACCTTAACTAATTAAAAAATTTTCTAACTCAAGGTAAGTCAAAAGCGCTTCATTCTTCCACCGTAACCTTACTTGTGTGGGTTGTGGCGGACCTTTACAGCAAATCCTAAGATATTATTAATATTTCCTCATCCAAAACGACCCCTACACGTAAATATATATATATATATATATATATATATATATATATATATATATATATATATATATATATATATATATATATATATATATATATATATATATATATATATATATATATATATATATATATATATACATATATACACACACACACACACACACATATATATATATATTATATATATATATATATATATATATATATAATATATAATATAATATATACATACATGCATATGTACATTTATTTTTGTTCCCTCGAAATTTATTTTTTAGTCCAAATTATTGGAGTAAATATAGTAATAGTCAGTTAATATATATTTGCTACGATTCGCGAAAAAAAAAAGGATAGAAAATCTTCACTAGAACTTGACAAATAAACAGAGACAGAATATACCCCTGGAAGCCGATATATGCCAGCAAAATCATTCGCATGAGAATTACGGAAAGATAATGAGTAAAGGGAAACGTCCAATTCCATTGTCTAAATTTCTTATTAAACCTTTTAAGTCCATCAACTCCCAGAGGCCTCTTTTTCTTTTTCTTTAATTTCCCGAGACACTACGCGTCATAGAAATCAATCCCGAATCGAATGCAATTATCGTCTTTATGAGTTCAAGCCCTAAGTGTCAATCTGGCCTGCCTTCCCTGCGAATTATCTAATGACAGTCGAGCCTGGGGTGTTGAAGCGACGTTTTATCAACTCTAAGACCTCTTCTTCTCGAGCGAAAATAGAATGCGGGCGAGTAAGGCTTACAGTCTGAAAGTCGGCTAAATTTAACCTAATTCAACATCATGATCGCCTTCGCAATTGGAAACACCAACTGCATGCGAATCTCTGAAAAGATATCAGGATTCCCGAATCCAACTATAGCCAGGGATATGCGTTTAATTTCAGATACTTTTCGATATTCATATATGCCTCGTACTCATATAAAAGTCAATATCTAAAACTAAAAGAGGGGGCGGAGGAGGAGGAAGGTGTATTGACATAGACAAGGAAAAACTTTTATAGTACGTTGCCTATTTCAATCAAAAAATAAAATTAATTTTTCCAGACTTAGAAATTGACAATTTAACCTAAGAAGGCGTTTGTCATCGCCTAAACAGAAAAACCCGTAAGGTAAATGTATGTTCCCTTGAATCAAACAATAATTTGATGTCATTTATTCTGAAAACTTTTCACATAAATGTAAACAAAATCAAAAGGACTTTGTCATTATTATTATTTATTATTGATAGTAATTATAAACATGTATAACAGTAGTAGGGTGAGACCCGGTGGTAAGGGTGTAAGAATAATACCACTGTGGGTCCTGCGTGTCGAAAAGGCGACTAAGAGTACAGCTGCTGCCTTACAGTATTTCTTTTGAGTAAAAGGCTAGGGCCATTGCCACTAACTGTGGAAACTCCTGTCTTGTAGGCGAACTTTTTAGTTAAAGGCGAGGCCCACCGCCAATAACTGTGGTTGATAATAACTAGGGCATATAGTCGTAAAAACCCCTTGGCCAAACAATAAACCATGCCTTATGCATGCCTTGGAGAAGGCGCACCGGCAACCGACCCCTTAATGTAGGGATAACGGTGGGAAAGACGAAGTAACAGGTGAGAAATCTGAATAGCACAGGACCCAAACTCTACTTTATATTTTCGCGGCATTTCGGCTCCATTTGGAGTCGTACTCAAACAAACTCTAAATACAGAAAAAAAGACATGTAAAAATGTAAATAAAAATGCATAAATAACTTTATCATTATAAAATAAGCTTCAAAGTGTACACTTTGTAAAAATTGTCTTTAGTCGATAAGGTGCTTCTTTTCCTTTGGTTGTTTATTTATTATTATATAATATATAATATATATATATATATATATATGTATATATATATATATATACTATATATATATATAATATATATATGCTTTGTTGTCTACTATTTATTTTGAATACACAAAAACCATTGAGTATTTCACTCTTCAATGTAGGATTATTATTATTATTATTATTTTATTATTTTTATTATTATTTATTACCAGGCTATAAAAGAATAGAATACTTAAAAGTGATTCGTGAAAAAGAACTAAGAAACGAAGAGAAAAATAAAATGCGTAGGACAAGAAAATCTGCAAGGGAAGATATTCCATTATTCATCCTTAATCTTTGCAAAATATCCCTTTAATTGTCCAATATATTTCATCTAGAATGCTTTAAACACTACTGCACCCCACAATTTCAAAATTGGTGGAGAGAGAGAGAGAGAGAGAGAGAGAGAGAGAGAGAGAGAGAGAATTTGCATAGCAATCGTTTCTGGAAAGTTAAATATAAAATCGCAAAATACGGTGTACATTACAGAAATTGAAATGAGTGCCTTTTATTTTGCAGAAAATAAAACTATATAAAAAAAAAAACAAATCTGACAACGAAATAGCTGCGAAACAAAATATGTCAACAACGTTAAATAGCAATATAAAGACCAGAATACTTTTGCTAAATACTCATAGAAATGATTAAATCGAACAGAAGAATAATAATTGAATAGATAATAGTGTCTTTTAGGGATGATGTCGACTCTTGAATACAGATCCCAGATACCCTTAAAACTCTACCGTCCAAAATGAAAAAGATTAAGAAATTAAATACATGAATAGTGAAAGTAGGGTGTGTAAATCCTTGAACACAATTGCCGGAGCCAAACAATTGAAACCCTAGAGGCAAAAGATAAAACTGGTGAAATACAGAGTAAGCCAGGCTCGTGAAGACTTGAAGATACTTGCAAAGATTGAAGAAACTTTTCTTACGTCATTAATGATCCTCATCTGGAATGCTAAGGGAGAATTCTAATTACCCTAATCACACCCCGACAATGCAGAGAATCAGTAATTCACCGCCATTTTTAGAAGTTAAGGATGGCGTTATAAATCCTCTAACTTACGATAAGCAACAGTTCAGTTTTTCCTATTACTGAGCATGCTTGAAGAAGAAATATGGAATACCACTTCCATGCAGCTTGCTATCCTATATAATGCCAACAAGTTCTCCTTTCATCAATCAAATAACTTTACATAGGGTTAATCTCCGCTATGATAGTAGAAGCAGGATTTCCGTGGGTTGTCCATATCCTAACTTATCCGTAAAAACATTCCTTGTTTACTGAAAATTGAGTGAGAATTGAACATTTATGCTCCGCTGGTTTTTATGGCGTGAGATTTATTTACTTAATAAGTAACAAATCTAATTCTTTTTTCTTACTACTATCCTGCTCAGTGACAGGGCGTGTCCTTCGTCAAAACTGAATAAGAAAAGTCACTAAAACAACCTCAAAAATGAACAGAAGGAGAATGAAAGTAATCTCTGAAGGGCTGATTGGATTTTAAAAATTCCAATATATAAAAAGCAATATGCATTCACAAGATAGTTTTTTTTCTGTTTACCACATCATCTGCGGGTACCGAACTCCACGGTTTATATCACAATAAGTAGGGCATAACCACAATACCGGTAGTACACTCTAAAGCAAAACCAGCAGCAAGACAGTTCGATACGTTATTAGCATAATCATTAATTTATTACTTTTATTCAGCTTGAGAGCATCATACTATATTGCTAAGAAGTTACCAAGCTTTCTATTTGTTCACGGAAACGATTGCAGGAATAATTAAAATTTATATTATAAAATAACACTAAATATGAACGTAAGGAAAGGAAAAATTAGTGTCCTCAGGATACTCATTATTTCGTGCTAGCAATGCCTTCCAAGAATTGTTAACAAAGTGGGTTAGTTGTATAACAAAAAGCTTCGTGTTACATGCGTTACGGGTTATAAACACACCATCTTCCAACACAACGAGTTGCTAAAAGATTTAATATATAGCAAATTGTCCAAACCCCCTTCCAGCCATACCTGTTATTATTATTATTATTATTATTATTATTATTATTATTATTATTATTATTATTATTATTATTATAATGATCACATTTATACTGAACGAGTCAAGAATTTGTATTTCAAAAGACTGTACCGATGTATAATAAAATATGCCATCTTTCAAGAAATGTTTGGTTCTTTAATATATTCAAGTTACATATCAAAATTACCGTAAAGTGATGTTCAACAAAAACGAACAACCGTAACGCACCAAAGCGCTGATAAATCACACCCTGGTTTGATGGTAATCTCAAGGTTAAGAAAGCTTATAAGGAGTCTTCCTTAGTGAGTGATCCTAAGCTTAATTAGGTTAACCAGTCTATGAATCAAAACGTGCCAAGTACGTATACGGTAAACTAATCGTGATTAAACTGTACAATTCACTTTATATAACTCGTAGTTTCTAACACGTAAGCCATTTGGAAGACGGCAAATAGCGAGCTAACTGTCGGAAACTACTATTAATATAAAATCTCTGCAACTTTGTGCTTGCGTAATACACAGATAGGCGACAGGCTGGAATTACAATGCACGCATTTGTCAAGCATGGCTCCTCTTCATATTCATCAACACTGTCCCCCCCCCCCCCCCCCCTCCCGCCCCCTCCTCCTTCTTAACCTTGCAACACTACATTTGAAGGTTATTCACCGACCTCAGCCAAACTCTGGAGAGCGCCACCGCATGTAGCCGTGGATGCCCGAGGTGATTCACTCCGAGCTTTTGTTTAATCCGCTTAATGACCGAACGCGGCGGATGGTTAGAGAGGCTGTCACAATTAAAGGAGGAACATGGAATTGATAATTAAGGGGTTATCACTGTAGACTGATATGAAATGAAAGCGTGACTGTGTACTGCTGAGAGAGATATCACGATTCGTAACCTAATGTTACATTTACATAACGGGGGGAATTTCTGCTATCTTAGGATTGAATGTTATGAGAATATTCCAAACAGATCTTCTGGAAAGCCAGTGTAGGCTAACGTGGATTGTGCACATTAATGTAAGAATTCATGACGAGTTACACGAAACTAGAGCTCTACCACGACAGGTATACCTACTACTTTTTTTTTTATTTTCTCTCTCTCTCCATTTTTTTACTCTGGCACATAACTGAATCTTATGGACGTTAAAAATACTATTTCTATAACTAATAGTGTTACTATAGTAGTAGATAAACATCAACCGTGCATTTGAAGTCTAGGCCAGTCCCTTACGACGTTCCTGGTTGGCTGTTGATAAGCCAATGACAGGGCTGGAAACTCTCAGTCTCTCGAGAGAGTTCACATAGGCAGGATGTATGCTCCACCTCTCCTGAAAGACGTATCCCTCAGGAGAGATGGAACATACATCCTGCCTATGTGAACTCCCGAGAGAGACTGAGAGTTTCCAGCCCTGTCATTGGCTTATCAACAGCCAATCAGGAGCGTCGTAAGGGACTGGCATAGACATCAAAATGCACGGCTGATGTGAATCTACTATAGTGTTCAAAATATTCATAACATATATGAAAAAAACGCTTATGCTATTGATACTAGCAATAAGGGTGGTGGTAGCAGTAGTAATATTATGAGTATGTTTGATAACTACTTACTAACACTACATCTGCTGGTAGTACATGAAATGCTGGTAACATCCAAGGAACTGAAAATCACGAGCAATTTCACACACGTCTCGATATTATGTGCAGCGGCTCCCATAAAACCTATGACGGCTTTGTTATGGGCCTTAGGCGGAGAGGATATGGGAGGAATATATCAGGAGAGTTTGCTGTCAAAACACTGGGAGAGGTATCATATCCGGGCCTACTACAAATGATTCTATGTAAATGGTATGGTGAGAGAAAAGAGGAAAATGAAGAAGGAGAACAAAGAAAAGTCTCAGATGTTAACAGATAGCAAATAGAATTATTTGCTGGTTATTCAAACATTTCAGTGAAAGGAAATGTTCCTGCAGGAGTACTACATTTATTCTAGAATTCACCAATATGCTTGTCAGTCTACACGTCATCTTTTCATCAGCTATCTGTGAGATTTACTCATATAATTATTTATTGTATTTATAATTGTAATTGCTAATCTATTCTACAAAAGAATTTATATCATTATTCTCTTTTTTTTTTTTTTTACTTTACAGACATCTGTAATAGGTTAGTCTTCGGTATAAATTTTCGAGAAATCATTCATTTTTCATATGGAACCAGTCATAAACGAACATGAATACAGTTTACTATTCGAAGTCCCAATCTCTTAAAGGCGAACACATAATTTCACGCGTGTCTGTTTAAGAAGAAGGATGAAATACCAAACTGCAGTGCTCATCAAAATAGAGAGAGAGAGAGAGAGAAAAAGAGAGGGATTGGTTTTCATCAATACCTACAGGTTCAAAGTGAACACTATTGCTCTCTGTAATGAAAAAAAAAAAGAAAAAAAAAAAGTTACTTTATAAGTAAAAACTCACATACACACAATCTATATATAGATATATATATATAATATATATATATATATATATATATATATATATATATATATATATATATATCATATATTATATATATATATATATATATATATTACATATTAAAGGTATAAGCCACGATAGGAAAAAATAAAAAAAACAACGGAGTTTCTTTCTGCAAGATGTTTCGACTCAACGTCCTTTACTCAACAGACAAATTTATGGATTTATCACGTTCCAAACTTTCGTGATTCAGTTATACATATATATATATATATA
This sequence comes from Macrobrachium nipponense, assembly GCF_015104395.2. Taxonomy (NCBI): domain Eukaryota; kingdom Metazoa; phylum Arthropoda; class Malacostraca; order Decapoda; family Palaemonidae; genus Macrobrachium; species Macrobrachium nipponense. Next base: position 55,487,163 of record NC_087205.1, read on the forward strand.
TATATATATATATACTATATATATATATATATATATATATACATACATACATATTATAGAGAGACAGATAATAGATAGATAGATATACAGGTGAAGGATGGCCATAAAAATACACAAAAGAAGTAAAGAGCTGCATATAGGCATCCTTTACTTACACTGTTATTTAGTTTTAACAATAATTCATACGTAAATATGTGAACGTTTTTTTCTGTGTGGTCCTTTTATAAAACCACACACATGTAACCAAACAAATGTACCTACAAATACACATAGTTATACAACACACAGACAAACTTTGATACTCGCATGCAAATGAGCCTGGATTTCATCCTGCGTTAACTCTCATAGGAGAAAAGTTATAAAAACATCCTTCCACATTAAGCAAAAGAAGATAAGCTTTATGTGCCGCAGTCACGTTTGCATTGGCGGGTATGAGAGTGAGTGGGTGGGTGGCCGGGAGGGTAGTACCCCAGTCCAGAGGCTGAGACGTTGCTAACAACTCTTCCTTCAAGCACAAGAAATAGCAAGAAATATCACTGATTAGGAAAGACTAATGCTGTACATCACTCGGAAACACTCCGCAAACGATTAGCCTGAGAATGAAGGACTATACTTTCTCGAGTGCTTATCTCAGGCCACTTGAATGTAATTTCATTTCATAAATTTGTTTCTACTTACCTTTCATTAAATTACCCGGGGACCGAAAAAAAAGTTACGCGTTTGATGTACCATGACATTTTTAACTAGGCTGTGAATTATATACCTGGTGGGAAATGAACTGACATGTGCTGAGGACCCTTCTTGTTAAGAACTTGCCCTACCTTAATATATGTGTGTGTTGTATACACACAACACCCACACACACAAACACACATATAATATGTATGTATTTGTATATATATGATATATATAATATAGATATATATATATATATAGATATATATATATGTATATATATATACGTATGTACTATATATATATATATATATATAGATATATATAGATATATATATATAAAGGTTTTTGAAAAGCGAGATAGCCGAGAACTTTCGGTCTAGACCGAAAGTTCTCGGCTATCTCGCTTTTCAATTTTCCCTCGTGGCTGAAACCTTTATTTATACGTAGCATCACGTTTTTATATACTTCGTTATCAAGTTATTCATATATATATATATATATATATATATATACTATATATAAATATATCTATATATATATATTTATATATATATATATAACTATAATATAATAATATAATATAGATAGATACATAGATAGACAGATAGATAGATACATGTCTATACATTATATATACATAAACATGGCCATTCATAATGGAGCGGGATAGCGACTCATTGAAATAAATGCGGCGCTGCTCATTATCTTTTGTTGCCAGAGGGAGGGAAATAATTACCTCAATATCCATTAACAACAAGGCAATTACAAACATGTCTAAAAACAGGCATCGCGCTAAGACGGCTTGTTAATCTTGCAAATTATTTCGACAACATTGTCTGCCGCGATGGAAACTAATTTTGCTGTTTAGGATGAATGTGGATAGTTATGATTTACTTTTTCAACTTTTCTGTGAGAAAGAAAGAGATTGAATAAATTTACTTCAAGGTACCATAAAGTCTTTCAACAGCTATCAAGCTAAGTCCAGCATTAATAATTTTGTATTTGGAAAGAAATAGTAATCCCCATACACATATGTAAAATATATATATATATATATATATAATATCTATATATATATATATATATATATATGATATATATGATTATATATATACTAATATATAATATATATATATGGCTAAAGATTATATAAATAAAATATATATATATTATATATATATAAACATATATATACATATATTTTATATATATATATATATATAATATATATATATACAGATATTAATATATATATATATATATATATTTATATATATTATATATATAATATATATATATATATGTAGAGAGAGAGAGAGAGAGAGAGAGAGAGAGAGAGAGAGAGAGGTGAGAGAGAGAGCAGGAGAGAGAGAGAAAAAGAAAGGGGAAAATTTTTCAGTCGCTTTTTTTTAATTATTTCATTTGATAAAATCCCTGGAGAGCCACTGATATAGTGGAACATGAAGATCTCTAATGAATTTATATAAAACAAAAATCCCACAAAAAATACAGCCATCGAATGTAATAATTAAAAAAAAAAAAATTCAGAAATTAAATCACGTTGATTTGGCATAAATTTCTAGCCTTCGTCGCATCCAAAATTCGGAATTTTCTAAAAGTTTTGCGTCACCTTATTTAATCTCTTAACTGAAATTGCTTTCTCCGCGCAGAAATCAATTTAGATAGCAAAAGAGCAAGCGAGCAACCGAGATAGCACCTGGCCACGCGAGCAATATAGCAACCGTGAACTATAGTCGCTGATAACCTCCTATGAAGCCGAGCCTTTTGCAGCCTTAATTCTCAGACTAAACCATCGCACGAAATGAATATCCTGAAATATAATATTTTTCCTTCCTAAGATTTATCGAAATGCCGTGTTTTTTTTATTATACAACTTGCGTAGCTATAACAACATTTTATTTGCAAAGTTCTCTAAATGTACATGTATGTTTAAATAATAATCGCATATTTCCATTACCGTTACGCAAAAGATTTCTGTAAGAGCATTAACAGCCTTACTGGTATCTTGCCCATTCGAAGTAGTTTATTGGCAGTATTCTTAGCATACTTGCTCTTTATTCTTTGTATAATTTCAAATAAATTTTGACACTTTTTTTAATCTTTTAATTTCATGCAAACTCCTCACATTCTATACCAGGGGTTCTCAAAGTGGTCGATATCGACCCCCAGGGGTCAATAGGATCATCCAAGGGGCCTATGAATAGTCAGGGGGTCAAAAGGGGGTCGATGAATAACTGAATCAGGGGGTCAGAAGGGGGTCGGTGAATAACTAACGTGTCGGAGAATTAAGTTACATATTAAGTACATCTAAAGTTCCAAACATATTTTCTTACTAGGTGTTACTTTTTTTTTATCGTACTGAATGTCAAGTATTAAACTAATACTACTCTAATTGATTCTGCCCTTGTTTTTTTTAAGTATTAAATGCTAGTCTAGGGGGTCGATAGAAAATTCGAAACTTCATAAGGGGGTCGAGGAGTTAAAAAGTTTGAGAACCCCTGTTCTATACAATGCGCTTATGGTATTTTTAACACGTTTTCCTCACAATTTTTTCCTTAGTCGTAAACATTAATAGACAGTATTTTGGTTCTCAATCTCGCTGCCTTAGAAATTCACTTAAATTCTAAATTGCTTATTAATAATAACGTTTCATTTATCGATAATTAAATCTAGTGGCTATGCAGCATGCATAATAGGAACTGCCAAGTTAATGAGTAATGTGTCTTATAAATTTATCAAGTGAGTGCCGAATATTTTATTCTGGGTTCAGAACATTACAATACCAAGTCTGGTAGCACTTGACGGCCTTTATGGTGTCCTAGCTGATAACAAGAGATTTTATTTTTTCCAAACCCAAAGAAGTTTGACAAGTCTCAACCCGTCTTCCACACCCCCATACCCCCACATGCACCCCACGCCCCATTCCCCACCCGCTCCCCCACACAAAAAGTAAATTAAGTTTTCTGTACAGCGTATAATCAAGACCATCTTTCGGTGATCTCGGTATAATGCTGCATAACCGGTGGCCCATGAAACTTTCACCACGGGCCGGAGGTGGCCTGTCCTATAGCGTTGCAAGACGCCAGATCATGGCTATCTTTAACCTTAAATAAAATATAAACCACTGAAGGTCGAGGGCTGCAATTTGGTGTGTTTGATGATTGGAGGGTAGATGATCAACATACCAAGAAGCCCTCTCTTGACAGATGCTACGTAAGATATGTTTCAAATGTTAGCTTTGTTTGTTGTGTTTTATCTTGTTCTGTCCTAGTATAGATAAATTTGTTTTTATATTAAACTTATATCCTTACGTGTGTAAAAACTATTTATTAATTTTGCATATGTCTTTTTTACGGTTGTTTGTTGACCTTCTACTTTCAACTATCTATTTTTCGTCTGGGTATTTGCAAGTATATAAATACCTAAAAGGCAATTCTTGATATTTGTTAACATCCCAGTTGTAAGCAAGTTTAATAAAAAATAATGTTTAACTGTAAGTTTCGAAATGCTAACTGCTGAAAATTGGAACTTAACCATTAGGTAACAATATACTTGAAATGTACTCCATCGAATGAATGAATTTCTTTGTAATCTCTCATTTGTAGCCGATGTCTCTAGAAGAGACGATACATCCTAACCAATAAAACGTTCATCAAAATTAACTTCGGTGCTTTACTCCATCAGTTACCGAAGGAACGGAGGAAGATAATAAGGAAAATCCCAAACATTAGTAATTAACTAAGTAACTGCAACTTTGCTGCCACATTTAACGACATTTGGATAAAGGAAAACTTACTTACTGACAATATTCACCAATCAATCAACATATATATATATATATATATATATATATATATATATATATACGTATTATCAAAGTTTCTATCACCAGAGTACATTCACCAGTAATATATATATATATATATATATATATATATATATATATATATATATATATATATATATATATATATATATATATATATATATATATATATATATGTATAGATATATATATATATATATATATAATATATATATATATATACTATATGTATATATATATATATATATATATATATATATATATATATATATATTTATATAATCTCACAATACCAAAGGTAAAAAAATAAGAAAATGGAAGGAGGTCCTCGCCAGTTTCGATGTTACTGATACATAGCAGTAGTAATCACAATATTGTAATAAGGGGAAAATACGGACAAACATACAAATCGTTGGAGACTAAAATCCACAAGTGTGAAAGGGGGAGGGGCGATGAACCTCATTTTCCATACATACCTACTGACTTCCTTGTTATTTAAACATTGTGCATATTTATTTATAAATTAGAGGTTCACACTTATTCATGCCTTGACTGCCATTCATGTTATGAGAGTAACTTTCTTCTATAAAACTAGACTCAATGATATTTCTTTCCAGTGCATTATTAGAATCAGCTTTTTTTTTTTTTTTTTTTTTTTACCCTGCCCTGCTAATTGTATGATTTTTCTCACGAAAATGTGCAGAAATTCTACAGTTCACCTGTGCCTATCTTACACAATTTTCATTCTTTATTTTCTTTTCCAGTTTTGTATTCTCTGACCAATATTTAATTTTAAATACCTATCCCTATGTATTATCGAGAAAATTCTTTATAAGTACAAGTTGAATTGTCTATCGTTCTTAAAAACTACATCATCTCCAAAATTCTTACGAAGAGAAGGTGGATATCTTTCAGATTTTTACTATATATGGTAGAGCAAGAAAATTTCTGGTGTTGAAGGTTTCTTTTTCTTATGATACAGTGTTTTTCCTTTTTATTTCTAATGCACTGCTAATACGGAGTCAGGATATTTAAATTTCTTGCCTGTATTCCTAATCCTATTTATGTCATCATCGATATATTCAGGGCTACTTATACCCAATGCTCTTAAGCACGTAAAAGTGAATTCGTCATTAAAATGGCTGAATAAAGATACATAGAAAGAAATACTAGTAGGTTTTCTGTAAACACCGTATTTAAGCACATTACTATCCTACGCATTAGGAAATCCATAAAGGTTAGGCTCCCGTCCTTTTCCATTTCCATAGTGAATTTAAATGGTGGTTCTAATTCATTTAGCTTCCACAATAGCTATTTACATTTTCGTTCCCTGGCCATATACAAATTATATTGTCAACATACCTGAACCATACTACATTCCACTAAATGTAGTATGATCCAGGTATGTTAGCGATACAAAAAAATATTGATATATATGAATATCTTTTTCTTATTATAATATATATATTTTCTATATATATATATATATATATTATATATACAATATATATACACATATATACATAATTTAGGCTGCAAGTTATTCATGACATCCTTATACTCACATATTCAACAAAAAACACATCTGCATATCGAATTCACTTTAATCTGGGGATAATTTGCACCCAAAAGGATTCAAACCTAAGTTTCTACGGTTTGATACGGCTATATACTGTACGTACGTATGTATGTATGTATGTATGTATGTATGTACATGCCAGTGTATACTCCACATTTCTGTCCTTAAATATGTCGTGTGGTGAACGTAGCTTTACAATGTACAAAATTATGGTTCCATAACATACTTAAGATTAAAGTATAACAATGTGTTATTTTCACAACTACTGTAAAATATCCCCATTAAATTTCCTTTCCCCGTCTCACTTCATCGTATTAAAACTGACAAGCGATGAATTTTACAGAAGGTCCCGAAATAGGATGCGAGCGAAGTTCACATCTTCAATATTATTCTCTCTCTCTCTCTCTCTCTCTCTCTCTCTCTCTTTCTCTCTTCTCTGAAAGCCCTATACTCCATCGCATAACCCTGGTTAAATCTCTTGCAAGAAAATTCAGAAACAAAAGCAGATTTCAAAACGAAATAAAAAGAGCTTTCACACAATGAAACAAGGAAAAAGCGAGATGAAAGGCAGCAGGAGAGAAAATGAAGGTCAAACTGCTAACTAGACTGGAAGCCAAGAGAATCGAGATGAAAGAAGGATTCGATGGAAGGGGGAGGGAGGGTGGGAGGGAGGGAAAGGAACCAGTCCCAGTTGATAGCAACAGCGGATAAAACCCTCGAAACTTTGTGAATGACGACCAACAGGAGGGAATTAAGACCAAAGGAAAGACAAAAATAGAAAAAAGAAAACTATTTTGAGAGATGTTATTGTCATTACTTCAGTAACCATAGTGTAAAATAGACAGCAATATATGAGATGGTCGAGAGATGAAGTTCCAAACCAAGGGACGTTACGTATCATCCCTAAACTCGAACTAAGATACCTTTATTCTCCATGAGAATAAAGGTATCTTAGTCTACCGAAATAGGGCCTAAACATAGACCCTATTTCGGTAGACTATGTTATCCACGGGGAAGAAAATAAACGGAAACATGTAAAATTAACAGTGTGTGATGAATACCATTGCATTCACTCTTGATATTAAAACTTTGTTTGTTACAAAGACAGGGGTCCCTAGCCATAACTTCTTACAAGGGAAGTGAAATGACTTCATAAACTTGGCTCTATGGAGTCTTACTGCTTGGGTATTGTAAAGGCATAATTATTTGACCACACTGTGGGACTTCAGAAGCTTTCCTTTTCTATTAAAATGAGAGAAACAGCTATGCACATGACAATAACAACAAGAAATTAGTCACCTCGGGAAACACGACAAAGGCGATGCTTCGCGTCCATTCAAAGGGAAATTTGGCAAAAAGAAGCTGAACAGCTTTCCTTGAAAACATTCCTCATCATTTTGAGGATTTCATGCGTATTTATTTCTCTGAAAAAAAAAAAAAAAAAAATTATAATGCATTCCAATTTTTCGTGAATTGGGTGTGTGAGTTTTGATGAAGATTGCACACTAGTACACGAACATACATACATACACACACATACATATTTTATATATATATATATATATTATTCTGTTTGTGTATTTAAACAAATTGGTCCACGTAGCTCATAAATTGGCGTAGTTCCTTCAGCAAGGGAGTGATTATTCCACTGTGTAAGACGAATTTATGTCCGTTTATTTATTAAAAATAAAAACGTTTCTGTTTACTGCAGTCAACTACGTTCTGATGGTTAGCTGAACGAAGTGGGTTGCCGCTACCTTCAAATTAGAAAAGACGTCTATGGTTACACATAAATAGTGTGTCTGTGTAAAATAAAAATAATAAATATATATATATATATATATATATATATATATATATATATATATATATATATATATTATATATTACTTAAAATAGATACGCCAGTGTCAAAACTTCTCAGAAAGAATTGAAAATTATAGCGGGTGTAGATGTAGTCGTATCTACGAAATTAAACTTCCGCTTCTTCGTCAAATGGCTGGAGTCTCATCTACTGAAATTACCTAGATAGAAACGGAGGCGACTGTATCGCAACCATTATTATTCAGTTTATAAACGGAAATTGCGCCCTATACTTCGTAGACTGCGTTTAGCATACAGAAATTAAAACCATAAGGCTTTTCGTGGTATGGTCTAAACTGTAAAGGTTCAACGGCTCCCGCTACAGACTAGCACGCCATTAAGACGCATCAGAAACTTACCGCATACATATTGCAAACACTGATAGGTCAACGACCGTACGCGGAGAAAAAATATTTGGCAAATACCGGTTAATGGCAAATACCGGTTAATGGTAAATAGTGCTGGTTACGACTACCAACAAGTAGAAGAATTGTATCTAACCTGTTTTTTATATGTTCGTGATGTTTCCTGAATGTCTCATACATGTTTTACTGCAGTTGTGGACGCATCCTTACACAACATAAATGCATACGGACATATTTGAGTTGTAAGGGGAAACGGCCTAATGTTAAAAATATTCTTCAAGATAATCTGATATATAAGTCCTGTAATTTCGTTACTGTTAGTGCAAAATAACGAAAAAAAAAACTGATCAAACATAAAGGGAAAGTCATTTTCTATCCACTTGTAATCAAGGAGACATTATGAAAAGAAAAAAAAAAAAAAAAAAAAAAAAAAAAAAAAAAAAAAAAAAAAACAGGACCGCAAACGGCTAACGGATGAATGGTTTTTATGAAACTCTGAAAAAAGAAACAAGCTAAAAAAAAAAAAAAAAGGGTATTTTCGTCCTCTAATTAGGAGGATAATCACGCCTATTCTTCACATGCGAGGCCTCATACCACTAAGTGGTTCCCGCCCACAGGAATGCGTAGTGTCTAGCCAAAAAGCCTTCCCCATTACTCAGATACATAAGAAAAAAAAAAAAAATTTAAACAGACTATTAGCTCAAAGAGCCTTGATGAAATATAAATGGAATCCTTTCGCTTTATTAACAGATGTACACATAAAAAATAACGAAATGAGAGTTACTGTTACTGAACTTGCTTCCAGGAATTGGTCTAAAAATGATTAAAAAAGACCATTAGACCCAAGAGACTAATTGAATTATGAATGAAATGTTTCCCCTTTTATTAACAAATGCGCCACGTAAGAAATAGTGAAATGAATACTCCTATTGAATATACACCAAACCACTGTTATACAGAAAAAAAGATGAAAAGAAAATTGTATTAGGTCCACGGCTGCAAAACGAAAGTAAGGAAATGAGAAGTACTAACACAGACCTTATACACAACCATTTATACCAGAGAGAGAGAGAGAGAGAGAGAACCATCTCTTATGTTATGACATACTGAAAAACATCAATGTGGTTCTGGCATCAATGAACGCAATTGCCACTCTAAAACCTATGCTATCTTACAGCTGTTTGAGAACTTTAAAGCAAGCCACCCAATAGCTTCCTGAATTCTAAACGAGATGTGATTCTTGTGCTTCCTTTCAAAATTCTGTTTAGCGAAGTAAAAGATATATCGACACCAAAGCCCTTACTCCTTAGATTTCTAAAGTTTCCATCGCAATTTGGTGCACCATATTTCCCTGAAACATACCTCAGTTAATACGGTAATCTGTAGATTTCCAGATGTCCAACTCACAATACCAAGTAATTACAACCAATCCGGCAGGGTGAAGTAGAAACTATCTTGTAACGGACTTTCAAGTTTTATCATTTGACACCCGCAAATTCAACTACCTTTTATCCTAAAACTCTTATCAGAAGAGATACATGTATTCCCTGATAACCGCTCATTAAACAATTACACTTCGTTACTCAACCCTTTAGGATGTTATACATTTAACACTTGCATACTAAACATATATATATTATTATATATATATATATATATATAATATATATATATATTATATATATATAGTTTAATCATTAATGTACAAATGTTTAATATCCAATTCGTGCTACTTCGGCAATATATGTGATTAATGGATTGGAACCGGAGTGTCCCGAGCACTCGACACAGTACCCTCCAACGACTCCAGTCGACTGTCAAACCTCTTAACCATCAAGAGAGGTACTTATACCGATCTTGAAGGCTAAGTGGTTTGACCGTCGACTGCAGTTGTTGGAGGGTACTGTGTCGAGTGTTCGAGACATTTCGGTACCAATCTATCACTTATAATTCCACGTGTATAACCACAGGAGGGAACTAATATACAGGCCATTTAGTTACACACATACTGGAAAACTTACACTATACAAAGCGAGGGCATGTCATGGGAGTCACTAGGCATAAATGTTACCCTTCATAATTTTCCTCAATCCAACGTAATGTAACTTACATCAACAACCGTAGTAGCGCTGGCTTTCTCTCAGGACCACACCCCCCAACCCTCCAGCCCCCTCAGTTACGGCATTATTGCCTCCCCTGATTGTGCACATACCCCAACCAAACGAAAAAAGAAAATTAAAGACTATGAGGAGCTGAAAGTGAGATAGGTTGAAGCACTCACCAACCGAATTAACTATGGAACTATAAAATCAACGCCAATCGAGTCCAAAATAGGTTCAAAACGGACTGTAAGTCCGAGACCAAACCCATTCTTAATATTCAGACTGTACGTCTGAGACCAAACCCATTCTTAATATTGTGACTATAAGTCTGAGACCGAACCCACCCCTAATATTCAGACTGTAAGTCCGAGACCAAACCTATCCTTAATATTCAGTACTTGAGGTTGTGTCTGAGTTGACACTCCACGTTGAGCATCTAAGCCTTAAAATTCTACTATGATCACTAAATTGAGTGAATCAATCATAAAGGGATCATTAACGTGAAATAATTAACACAAATAATCGCAGAGATGTGTATAACCGAGTTACGGAGAACAATTTTTTTGAGAATGAAAATATCTTTGTAAATTCTTCAGTTTTCTCCCTAGTACCTAAAGGTAATTGCTAATGCCAGACATTAGTTGACACTGTTATCTAAAAACATTACAAATAATCAGCGTGTCGGCTTACATGAATTTCGTGAATTTAGCCTGGAGTCTGCACGTCTAGAAATGTTGTATTTAGCCTGCAACATTTCCGGATATTATTTTAATGTAACCAAGATGCTCTTTCTAACCTAAAATATTGAAGAAAACGCAACGAACCGAAATTGAAAATGCTACATTAAAATTGCGAGTCGTGGCAGGCAAACGGGTAAAGGACAGAAGTCTAATCCAGCGACTGGCGACATGAGTTGATATACTACGCATACTATAATATATATATATATATATATATATATATATATATATATATATATATATATATATATATATATATATATACTACATATATACACATATATATATATATATATACATATACATATACATTATATATGTATATATGTGTGTGTGTGTGTGTGTGTGTGTGTGTGTGTGTGTGCTTTCTCTCTCTTACCAGATGATGACCACCAAAATTGAGGGGCAGCAGAGGTACAGAAGTTCAAGCAAAACATCCTCTATATTAATAGCAGATGTAAAGGAGTTAATCCTTGTTGTAAGTCGATGCCCCAAAAGTCACCAGCGGAGAATTTTCTTAACTGTGGCCTCCAAAAGCACGATCTGTTAAGGATAGTTTAATGGAGGACGAGTGGGCTTCGTTTAAGCAGTTATAATGACCTCATATACTATCAGCAGGAAGGGTGATGATACACTTTTCATTCGCTTTCGTTCTTCGAATTTCAAATTTGCTTTACAGAAAACACATAATATCGGTAAATTTACTCTATTATATGGAAATACACTGCAAATTATATCATATATGTTAAATCTGCAAAACAAAAACGTTTAACTACTTAAAAACACTATGCGTGTCCCAAGTAACTGAAATTTCTCAGATGGATTCGATCATTGAGATCTAGAAGACAGAGTGGGCTCTAGCTGGTTGCATTACTCTGAATCACGGTGACGATAATTACTTTTGTTTTTTTTTGTCCATGAACAGTCTTATTTTGCATCATCATTTAAGTTTCTATAAATTTATGTTTGTTTTCCAAAAGATTGCTTCGGGCAGGAAAGCACAAGCCACTGGATACTGGCATAACGGCTTTCACACTTTGATGACTGACATTGACATGGATCGAATGCTAGTAGCTGTTTACAAAGCTACTGTCATTACAAGGATATCGATATCAAGGTGAAAGTAGCTATCAACTCGAAGATTTTCTGGAAATCTAAAAAGCAACAAACACGAAGACTTTGAAGCTCCGCCCCCTTTCTAGAGTTGCCAGGTGTGGCATTTTTAAGCAATGTGTTCGAAGATTTAAGAAAACTCTATCTTCACTTTTCTTGTCGAGTATACTTCCGTCACTGTCATCAGTACTTTGCTTCTTTTCTTTATATGTACATAGACTGCATGAGAGAGAGAGAGAGAGAGAGAGAGAGAGAGAGAGAGAGAGAGAGAGAGAGAGAGAGAAAGAGCGGATCTTATAAACCAGCGTGGCACCAGAGGTCAGTCAAGAAAGAGAGAGAAGCGACCATAAACTAACATTACAAATTATTATGATTCCCGATGAAGATAAAAGGGAGACACTGATTGATTAACAGAACAATGTAGTATTACATACAATAAAGAAATGAGGTCATTCTATAAATATAAAAATGTGCTAGATCCAAATGCATGTTCAAATAGAAAAAATAAACATCTCTTGATATTTTTATAAACATCCCAAATGGTTAAAAGAGAAATGCCTTTTATCGAATTACAAGTCTAACACCCAGGCATTCTGTATTTGGTGTGATGGAACTAGCATTGTTTACTCCTTGCAAAACTAACATCCACAGTATTTATATGATAATTAAGCTACATACGTTTACCATGTCATTCAGTTATCATTCCTTAACATTTACGAGTTATAAAAGAAAAAGAAAAAAAAAAACGGTTCACTTTGCTTGACCTGCCGTCGGAAGCTTTTTTGTTTTCGCTAGATTTCCCAAGTAATCTTTTCCATCCAGAGATCTGAAACGTAGTTTTGACCTCATCCTTCCTGTCGAACCTAAATACAGCTCTCCTAAATATTTTGAAATGAAACAGGGGACGCAACTGAATCTTGAAATAAAAAGCTGCAAATGAAAAAATACTGTCTGAAAATAAGGTCTGAATGTAAGTTGAATGCTGCTGACCGGAGAAGCCCCGGCTGCTAGAGCGGAGTTACTCCTGACTTGGGGAAATATAGCAGTGAGGCCGTAACTGTTTCTGACTGAATTTAGATTAAGATACTCCAGTAAAGGGAAGGTACCAGGGTAATGACCTACGGAATTAATCGTCCATTTGTGAAAGAGAAAAGGCAACAGGGGTGGTGAGAATTATAAGTGGTGTAACGCTGATTAGTACTCCCAGATAGCTGTATGGAAGATTACTTCTTCCCTGTAGTTTTTTTTATTTAATCTTTATTTTGGATTCAGGTCTTTCTAGTGACCAGTGTATCCATGAAACACAACTGCGAAATCCTATACTGATTAAGGTTTCCGAAATTCCATTCATACCGGTTTGGGCCTACATATTGCTTAGAACCTTTCTATTTCCCGTATTCATCCGTGTCTATAGGTCTAAGACCCCTGTTAATTGGGTGAGACAGCTCTGAGCGAGATAACAATAGAATTCCAGTCGAAATATAATTGGATAGGATTACAGGGAAATAGATTTCGTTCGGAGAAGAGTCGAACGGGGCTTAATCTGTTGTTTTACGGCAGCCGATCAAAGTGACGTCTAATGCTTCTGCTGGGAGGCCTACCACCCCATTATTCCTCCCCCACCAAGCCTCCTCTCTCTTTCTCTATCTCTCTCTATCATCCATATGTCAAACTATTACCACAAATGTCTCTCATATCCTAAGCCTATACCATTCCTTATAAAGATACGCAACTTATAATAAGCCTAGTAATTAGATTCTCAGACAAGCCATGTTGGCGTTAAGATATGGTCTATCTTCTTTAAAACATGCCGGGAATAAGGATATTCAAACGTAGACCATTTCTTGCATCTGTATCATTCTGAAATTCCATTTGGGAAGCGATCTGTACGCTAGGCCATCCTTTGACTTGCCCTAGTTTCAATTAAAGTACCACAAGCACTATAAGACTTTTAAAACGTCTTATGAAACTGCGAGTTATTCACGCTTTCGGGAAACAAAACAAAACAAAACAAATAATGAAATCAAGGATAATATGCTAAAACGATAAACAAATTATAAAAAATCTGGAGAATTGTTTTGTTCTTGTGTCTGGAAAAACGTATTTACTGTCTTGGTGATTGTATTTGCAAGGAAATTTATATATATATAATATATATATATATATATATAATATATATATATATTATATATATATATATATATATTATATATATAAATTTCCTTGCAAATACAATCACTAATTCACTAGTAAATAAGTTTCTTTTCGGACACAAGAACAAAACAACTGAAAAAGAACCCAGCCTATGAAACATGCGGTACAATATCAAAACCGACTGGTATCAAGACAATCAATTCACTCCAGCCAATGGAAGGCAAGGCAGCCAACTCAGTGTTGGCACTCAGTCCAATTACACAGACAAGGTTGGAGTCAGGATCAGCATCCGTCTCTAATATATCTGCCAAAACCAATGAAATAAGCCGTTCATGTTAGAAAGAGTTGTACGATGACCAACAAGAACAGCGACCTTCACTAAGGATTAAGTAGAGTAGAAGTAGAAGAAGAACAAGAACAACAAGACGACAGATAAAAGAAGGATATAAACTAACAAAGAAATCCCAGTTATATATATTTTATGAAAATATAGACATACGGGCGACAATCAAAAAGTAAGAATTACTGGTTTCCTGAAAAGAAAAATTACTAAAGCAAAATCTGAACATTAACGGATATTACCAACATATTGGCAAGATTAATTTGGCTAAAATAAATAAATTGGGCACCGCCAAAGAAACTGCTTTCTCAATGTTTTGTTAACATTCAAGGCCGAAAGATTTCAGTGTTCTGTATTTCTATAACCTTGCCTAAAATGAACTGCAAAAATAACTAGTTTTGCTATACAATAAACCAGTTTCAAAAACGAAGCAAACCATATGAAGTTTACCGATGAAAAATGAATACAATATAGTTCGATGGTAAGTATATAAAACCAAAAATTCACTGAAAACATTAAAAATATTTACATAAATACAGCCTCTCAAGATACAAACGAGTTAAATGATAGGAATACTAAAAGCATAAATACAAAAATATAAAAAACTTAATCCTTCTGAGAAATCCTAAACTATAATAATTTAAAAGAAAGAACGTCGACAAAATAGGATGGATCAAGAAAAACCAAACAGAAACGGTCTCGTTCCAGTCTAAAGTCGACATTTTTCAAAATCCCCGTATTGGCAAGAAGACAAAGGGAAATAGCTTAGGATCTAACGTGCATTAAGATGTGATGTTTATATGACAGAAGTTCAAAATAAACTTCGACTGCAAAGCTAACCTTGTAATTTTGGGAGTTTTTCTTCTAATTCCAACGGGAAAAGAAAACGAAAAGTGGCAAATAAAATCTATTATATACAGAGTATTTACCAAGGCAAAAAAAAAATGTGTAGCAAAAGACAGAAAAATCTATTAACAACATACTTAACAAATTAAAGCTTACTTGACGGTTTTGGCTTAAAATGTGGACAGAAATGGCACACATCTTATGAAACAAAAGTCAATTTTAGAGAGAGAGAGAGAGAGAGAGAGAGAGAGAGAGAGAGAGAGAGAGAGAGAGAGAGAGAGAGATATTGCTTCAAGTATTAGCCATTTTTCAAGGCCGTATCCAGTCATCAGCATCCCACTTCTTTCGTTGTCAACATAAAGCTTATCACCAAGTTGTTACACCTTTGCTCATATTTGTTTCAAACATGTAGTGAAATGATTATTCAATCAAATATCAGTTGTTTACTATCTGTTTATAACTTCCCAGAGTATTATGGCTAGCTATATTAGATTATTTATTTGTAATAGCCACAATAGTCTGTAAACTTTTTTCAATCTTCAGGTGGCAAGGTTTTGAACACGAGTGTAGAATATCTTTAAAAAAATGAGTGAGGCATTTCGTCTTGACACACTGCTAATCAGCCAATAGGTGTCGCTCCTCTGAAAATAGGTAAATGTAATATAAAAAAGTTTTTGATATCACAATATCTTTTCACTTAAGCAATTTCCAACAAACAAATAATAACAACAGTTTCATTTTGAAAGAAAAATATGGGATCTGATGAGACCATTTGAAATTTTATCAGAAAAAGAGAAACTTAAGTCCAATAAAATTTTTGGAAATGCTACAATTTCCATGATTGATAAAGTTGCAGAATTTTCAGGTAGAAAGTTGTTTCGCATTTCAATTCCAATTAAAACACCGAAAGCTTTCGTATCTGACAGCATTTTTAGCATAATCAATAGTAATCTAATTCTGCATCGTGCATTCCATGAAAACTATATATCAATAAAATAATAACACTCCATAAAGTTACCACTGAAGTTTTGTTTATGATACTTCATCAATGAAAAGATTTAACAGGCGTAAAAAAATACCGTAAAAAGTCAGTAGAAGACTGTGTCGTTTTGAAATACTTGATAAAAAAGTGACAATATGAAAATGATGCTTTCGACAAAAAAAGTTCCAACCATAATAGAATGCTTACTGAATATGTAGTACATATGTTGCTTTCCGTTCCGGTAAATGACTAAATACAAAGGTGCGTGTGTGCGTGCGTGTGTGTATCTCAAATTTTTTTGTCAGAGTATGAGTCAAAAAGCTCATATCTTATATCCTCCTGTAATACATCACAACATTGCATTTCCACTGGGCCATGAACGTAAGTCAAAACAACACAACGGAGCCCATAAAATGCTACGGCTGGGAGCAATTCATGAGAGATAACAGTGGATGATGCGGGGCGACATCAAATAAATATAGTGCCAATAAGATGTCACCGAGCTTAACTCTTACGGAGTGACATACTGGCGTCACTCACGCACTCCCTTAAGGAGAAGTTGGCCCTTAGGAGGCTAGGCGATGTGAGAGGACTAATAAAGATAAATCGAGCTGATCTAATGATCATTACTCTGGAGGACGTCAGTTAGGGGGTTGTCCTTCTTTCTCGTCTTCACGAATCCTTGTTCCTAGGCCTCTGTGCGTTTGAGAATGTTGATTACTCTCTCTCTCTCTCTCTCTCTCTCTCTCTCTCTCTCTCTCTCTCTGCAAGTAGGTACGCGTTCGAGCCCTGAGCATTGAGCAGTGCACTCACGTTCCTTTACGAATCCATTACGATTCTGTTGACCTAAGTAACGAATAAAGTACCTGGTTTTTAGTCGCACTGTTACCAGTCGCAGCAGGTTGGAGATTAAAAAGTCATACGCAAGTCATCAAGGTAATCCTCACATTTCTAGGGAGTGAAACCAATCATTAGATAATTGTTCTCTGTATCAACCTACTTCCGAATTTCAGTTCCATAAAAAGTCCCAGAAACACGAAGGCACAACAGGACACTCCGATCAGCATCTTTCCATCGCACATACATTTCGTAGCAGACAAAGGCGGTCGGCAGGAGAGCTGGTGTGGATTTCGCTTCTATCGCGATGTCAGATGCAACAATACTCATTAACGAAAACAATAACGGTACATGCCATTCACACACACACACACACACACACACACACACACAAGACTATCATGTAAGGGTGACCGTGGATCTTCCAAACGTAAATGAATAGACTTCAAAGAGTGTCTGGGGTCCTAATCCCACGTCCTCCATAAAACACAAACAGTACGGAAAATATTTGTGATATTGTCTCGGCAAACTGACGCACATTGCCTATACCGTATATCTGAAAGAACAAAGGAAAATAAAATACAAGTGAACGGAAAAGAAATGGAGACGAGCTGTGATAGAAAAGAGAAAGGAATGTCAGTTGGGGAAGGAAAAATATGGGTCGCCACATGAAAAGGAATTAGAATGGAGGGAGAGGAATAAGAAAGTCAGGCTGCCTTTGTGAGAGGAAATTCGTTTTAGACAATATGATTTCTTACATGACGAAACATCGCTTACCTCACCACCTCTGTCTTATATAATGATGGCTTATTTCCTTTTATATATTGAGGAAAAATATTTCACTATGCGAGAATCTAAATCTTTTACTTTGAAACTGTTCTAAAATATTAAACCTACAGCCAGATCAAGACTAGCTTTGTCATTAGCAATTTCTAAAGAAATATCACCATTAAGACATATATGAAAGTCTGGAGCTAATGAGAAAAAGGGAATCGCAACCATTAACCGTTTCCCAATCTGCATAAGAGCGGCCTCGAGAGTAATACATGAATGAACCGAGACTAATATTTCCTTGCAGCAAAACAGAATAGACTCTACAAGCTATGAATCTACATACTGAACTATAAAATCCAATATAACTGATCTGACTTTAGGTTTCCTTGTGTGAATCATGAAATTAGGCTCTGAAGTAAAGTCCCGGGACATTTTCCCCAGTGTGGTTGTAGTAAGATTGTAAATAATGTAGAATTATCATCAATTTTCGTATTTAGCCCTCTGGACCTAAGGTCTCCAGTTGAAATCTAAGTGATATAATCTGTGCACTAACTGTTATAACTCTCGATGCATTTTTTTCTCGCCAATATTATTACTGTTATTACCAGTATTATGATTACTATCTTTTATGCTACCTCAGCTATTTTGCGGATAAGTGCCGATTATTCTTTTTTTTTTTATCATGTTGTCTCATGTATCTAGATTGTGTATGTTACTGTCTCTGTATTTTGTATATTCCATGTATATAGCCCTGAGCTGAAATAAAGGATATTATTATTATTATTATTATTATTATTATTATTATTATTATTATTATTATTATTATTATTATTATTATTATTATTATTATATTATAATGTAGCAACTCGGTTGGCGGATGAGGGGGCAAGCCATCCCAACTCATTTCCGGTCCCAAGCCCAGATAAATAGAGTTGAAGGACTTCCGTCCGTAGAACATCTGCCAAAACCAATTATGAAATGAGCCATTCAAGACAGAATCAGCTGGAATCTCCACATTAGCAACAGAGACCCCCGACGAGAGATTAGGATGAGAAGAAGAGCAATATCTCGTTATAATCAGAAACATCATTTGAGCAAGAAAATAACCACGATTGTAAACGGCAAGAATATAACCAAGATTGTAAATGACATAACAATCAGCAACAAATTTCCTGAATTAAGTAAAAGTTACTCTCAATTTCTAATATGGTTTTGCGACCAATTATAAAATGTTTTTTTAGGCTCAACCACGTCGTGCTAAAGTTCGCATTAGTACTAGTTAGGCATGTAATAATTTTGCCTGGCCCCAGTCAAGGATCTGTGCATACACTTAAAACTATAATTATACATATATAATATATATATATATATATATATATATATATATATATATATATATATATATATATATATATATATATATATATATATATTAGAAAAGTCAAACACACTACCAGTGTTCTAATATGTTGCAGGAAGCCCACTAAGACTTGGGAAAAAAATTTTAAGTCTTTATTTAAGCTTTAGGAGAGTACATTCTCTCCCTCTTTCAGGAAGAGGGAGAGAATGTACTCTCCGGAAGCTTAAATAAAGACTCAATTTTTTTTCCAAGTTTTAGTGGGCTTCCTACAACACACACATACACACACGCACACACACACACACACACACATATATATATATATATCATATATATGTGTGTGTGTGTGTGTGCAGACAAATTAAACAATGTTTGTAAAAGAATATTGAAACAATCTGAATTTAATAAGTTCATTCATATTCTAAAATGGATTTAGAAAATACAATAAAAATAAAGACAAATTCAACGTTTCCTTAGACGGTGAAATGTAATTCTTTCAAAAAATCTGAAAATAATAGAGAAAGCAGACGATTCGTTATGAAAATGGCTTTCGGACGTCAGATTAAGATGAAAGAGAATTATACATCCAGAATCGCAATTAGTTTTCCATAGCAAATCACGCTATTAGAACCGAATATGGTTGTTTCGCTTTATTCTGCTTTTCCTTGCAGCGACTAGATGACAAACGTCGTAGAAAGAAACTGCACATATATATATAAACCTCTACATGCACAGAGTGGGTGTATGTATGCATACGTAGCTTTTCAGCCAACATCGCTTTAGATTTTTTATTACACGAAGTTAACTAGTTACAAATTTCAACTCAAGGGTCAAAGTCAAAGCGCCTCACTGTAACCCTGAATTCTTGGTTTCCTTGGTTCGAGTCCATGAGCCGACAAATTACTTATCAACTAAATAATTCCGATTCGATTAACATATCTGAAAATATATTAATTCCGAGGTAGGAATTAATATATAATAATATATATATATAATATATGTACACACACAATATATATATATATATATATATATAATATATATATATATATATATATATATATATATATAATAAAAGGAGCCCATAAAAACACCAAAATGTAGAGAAAAAAGTACTATATTTTTCAGACAGCTGTCTCTCTCTTCAGGTATATACCTGAAGAGAGAGACAGCAGTCTCTGAAATATAGTACTTTTCTCTCTACATTTTGGTGTTTTTATGGGCTCCTTTTATTAGATGGAATTCTGTTGTTAAAGAACATTTTTACCAATCATATATATATATATATATATATATATATATATATATATATATATATATATATTATATATATATTCAAGATTCTTCTTACGAGAACTTCAACAAAATACGAAATTTCTTTACTCCCTACAGACCTTTTACACACACACTTATTATGTTTGTATGTATACATACATAAATACATACACACCACACACACACACACACAATATATATATATATATATATATATATATATATATATATATATATATATATATATATATATAACATTGGAAGTACATTGTAAGTTTCGGGTGTTTGGATCAAGTTTTAGTTATGAAATAGATATTAGTATGAAAGGAAAGGAACAAGGGTTTTTAGGAATCATACAAGAACCTCGAAAAAAAAAAAAGAAAAAAAAAACCTTGGCAGATAATCAACCGAGAGACAATGTGGAGGGGTATTGAGATTAAGATGTCCTCAAAATAAAAGTGCATGCCTCATACTCTCACAATATTTGAGGCAAAACATATAAATTTTAAAAAATTCTAGTTCCTGAGTCCCACGGTCTCTTTTTTCACAAGTCGTCATTTTATATATATATATATATATATATATATATATATATATATATATATATATTATGTGTGTGTGTGTGTGTGTGTGTATGTGTAAAAGGTCTGTAGAGAGGAAAGAAATCTCGTATATTGTTGTTCTCGTAAGAAGAATCTTGAAAGATCTTATAAAAAATATAAAACATGAAATAAATAAAAATAAAAATTTTAGCTTTGACGTAAGTGATACTTTTAATGTTAAAACTTGAAGTTCTAAGGCTCATGTAATCCAATAAATCAATTAGCGTCTTTTCAACTCGTTGCAAATGAATCTAATGTCATTAAAAGAGACGACTTTAATTATCTGTCAAGACGAATTGCGCTCAAGAACACACACACACACACACGCACACACACATTGGTAAAATATCCCATATTAGCAGATAAAATGGAAAAATGAGCAGAAACAGCGCAAGATTAGCATATCGAGCGCTCGCCTTTAGAGCGAGATGCAAGAGGGCCACAGGGGCTGGAGGAAGAGACATCCGACGACTGGCTTAATCGCGCTCAGTACTTCCGACCATCTATCCATCCCCGACGCTGATGGGCTGCGGTCCCCCCCCCCCCCACACACCAACATCTCCCCCCCCTTGATACAGCACTTCCTCCGTTCCCCGCTGAACGGCATTTACATTGCTAATCACTCCCACTGTCGGAGGAAAGGGAGTTAATGAAATTAGCCACCGCTGTCCGAAATGAATAGCAGATAGAGTGAAAAGGCTTCAGACAAGCTTGGTTATTGCTGCTTACAATTTACATTAAAACAAAAGCTGTCCTGAAAAAAGTGCGTTCTACAAAGGAATGGGAAGTACAGAGAACCCTTGTTTCACAATGGTGAAAACTTACCTTCCAGAAGTATCCCGAATATTCATTTTCCATTTTATTAAAAAAAATTAGAAAGTTCTCAAACGACAATCTATTAATAGTATCTCAAAATCATTTGCAAAATAATGATTCTGTGGTAACCATTTAACCAAAAATAAATTTGCATGGTAAAGGAACTTTAATAAAAACGAACACAGAAAAGGTACACAACGGTACACAAGCAACGCAACGGACTAATAAGAAAGTAAAGATGGGTAGCGAGAAAGCGCAAAACATCCTGGAAAGATAAACAGGCCAGAAATGAAACGGGATACAGAACAAACTCTGAAAAAGACTTTCGTGAGTATAAAGACGCCGACAGCTAAAACTAGAACTCAGCAACTCAGTTACCATAACAATATACTCGCAAAAAGACAAGTATCACAGTTAAGAAGCAAAATATATCCAAAATTTTGCCAAATTAATTTGCTGGAGGAGTACTTTAAATGACAACGGTACCATTTTTTGTAATCAATGATTGACCATGCACAACTCTTTACCCAAATACGTTTGTAACACAAAAAATTTCATAAACCTCGCTACATAAAAGTTGCCTAGCGATTGTACTAAACAGTCTTTAATAATGAAAACAGCAGCGCCAGCAATAATAATAA
>NC_087205.1:55515076-55517576 GCF_015104395.2 Macrobrachium nipponense
ACGAACCAATTTGGTGGAGACCGATGTAGAACTCGTGAAACACGTTGAGCTTTTCATTATCGAAGGACATAGCTTACAGAATATCTAATTAGTTAGATAAACTTTCTACCCAAAAAAACGTGCTGTAACTTGGAAATACTCCAGTACATCTAAAATATATTCAAGTAAAGCATAAAAAACAAAGCCACGCATTTTTCTTCTTTAGCTATCAACAACAATCCAAACATGGAATTAGGGAGGTCAAAGCTAACAACCTTCAAATCCCTCCCATGGGCCTATGTCGTTAATTAAGTGTCGGTAGTCTAGTGCTAATCCCATTCATGTAATGATAAGTCACTGAGTACTTACCAAAAAATTTTTAATTAGCTTAAATGTGATATCGAAACAGCATACGAACGTAATATCCTTAAAATTAATTTTCCTGGTTTAAAGTCGGATGAGAAACATTCAAAGGAAATGAAAAGGGGCGTACCACTATGTTACTAAAAGATTTTAAAAAAAGACTAACAAACTGTGCATCTTTACAAACGGAATTTTCTATTACGACTGTAAGAGTCCCAAGTGCGTACACCATAGCCATTAGGTGTTGAGGACACTCGAAGAAGCCTCTACTTAATTAAAATATTCAAGTGCCTACCGCATTTGTTACGATGGACTCTTTCATTAGGTATATTTGGAGGGTCTGTGACACATTTTCTTAAAGAATCTTTTTCACTGAAAGCAGAGGGATATTTAGAGGAAGAATGGGCTCACTAAGTTTTAATAACCTAATTATTTTTTTTTTTTTTTTGTAAAGTGAAGTGGAGAGAGTTGAGGTAAAAATAAGCGTTAGGAAACGCCCCCAACCAACCGGCCCCCCGTCCCGCCTCTCTCTCTCTCTCTCTCTGTGTTTCATTATATTGACATATGTAGCACCCCGACGTCATAAAATATCAGTGTTGTCTCGTGTCGTTGATAAAAACGAAAGCAAGTCTTCAACTCTTTCGCCATAAAGGGCTTCGAAATTTGCCCTTCGGCTAACATATATGCTCATTTATTTCGCTTTATACGAGAATTCCCACTTACGTCAGACCTCTGACAGGAAACTTTTTTTTCTTCTTATCTACTACGCATTAAGCTGTCAACGTCTACAGTGAAATACCTGTCGAAAAAAGGATGCTCCTCTCCCACGAGAAAAGGGGACTGGAAGAAGAAAATGTCCCAGTGCAAGTCTTTTCCAATAATGAACACTTAAATGACATCGTTTATTTCTACCTGTAAAGACAGCAAACATTTTATAAATAACTTCCTACCTCATCTATACGAGCGTGATTACATCGAAGAGATAATCCAATACCTTCTATTAAGAACAAAAGTTATTGCATAAGACCTTCGAGGTTTCATAAAAATGGTAAGATAAGATCCGAAACAAATTTATAGAATCTTTAACCAATAAGACGCACATATTGACGACAAAGAGAGCAATAGTAACCAGTAAGACAAAAAACTTATTATATTACGCCGAAGAAAAACAAGAAATTCACTGTTTCTCGCTTAAGCAATTAACCAATATAAATCTGTACAGCGTAAAACAAACGACAAAAATGATGCAAACGCGCAGTACAAACGTTTACGCATTTCTGATAAAAACAGCAGACACTAAGCAATTGTTTCAGATATATGACTCTACCTTTGTATTGTTTCAGGGTTTTCTAATCATATAGGCACAAGGGGTTCGCACTACATCGATGTTTTTGTTTGCCGTTTGGTCATCAGTGAAGATTGAATGATAACGAGCTAATGCATTTAGTCTTACCATACCAAGAAACAAAAGTGAAATAAAAGATAAAAGTCATTTAGAAAGAAGACAGTCTTAATATCAAGGATACTACGTAATCAACCTGAGCAGAATTCCATATTTTATGGAACATAAATACTCAAATAGCTATCATATTTGTCAAACGTTAGCCTTCATTAGAAAAAACTATCATATGAATTACACAGAAGACATGTGTAACTTTAATGGTAAAGTTACAGACATTTGCAGAAAAAGTAACGATTCCTGTGTTTTCTAGTTTTCAGTCATACCAAAGTGTAGTGTACTACATGTGCATATTATGCGTGAAAACAAGCAGGATGTTACAACACCATTTCAAGAACTGATACTTTTAAAAGAAATTTGGTACGGAGTGGTCTTAAAAAAAATAAAAGAAAAAAAAACTCATTACTGAATCAGTATCGTTGGAGATTCCACTTGTAATTGTGGGCGTGGCGACGGATTGGGCTGACCTACAATCGGTTTACTTGATGAGTCATCAGCAGGATGACGAGGGCGCTGATCTTGGTAACTGTGTGAAAGACTTGCCCTTTCCTCTTCTGTTTATTGTTATCTTTAAACCTAGGAAAATATTGTCTGAATGTGAAATACATAACGACTACCCTTTAAAAGTGCTAAGGTATCTGTAGTAGATGTTCAATATTTGAAGGATCTGAACATCTCACAAAGTTCCCAGAATAGTAA
>NC_087205.1:55520076-55527576 GCF_015104395.2 Macrobrachium nipponense
CGTTATGTGGTTACCCGATAATAGGGTGATTGAAGGATGATGCCTACGGATGTACTCCAGTTAGGGAACAATTTATGAGTTGGAGTCTGCATCGGTGCATGTAATTTGAAAATGATATATTACACTTGAAACGGGGAATTATGCGAGGATATGGGAGGGAACCACTTAACGAATATTGATATTATCTACAGAAAATTAACCTCTTGTTTAGGAATGGGAGAATGTTACTGAAGGAATTGAAGTCAGATATGATACCAGTTCTTGTCTAAAAAAATGTACCGGTATTATTTGGCGGATGGAAATGAGTGACACGATCCTCGCCTGAGTGACACGATCCTCGCCTGACTGAGGAATATCAAAGCACTATTCAAAGTAGATAAGGGAATGGAAGGAAGATACCGCTCGTCTTTAGAATCTGGCGGTATTGTGCAGAGAAATTAAAGAATGATGGATTCCAGTGTCTGTTTGAGGAATATGGCAGTATTTTTCAAAGAAATTAAATGGAATGAACCCATTGGGGTTAGAGCTTGTTACATGAATATGACAGTAGTATACAGAGGAAAGAAATGGAATGAAATGGTACCACTTGAGGAATATGATAGAAATATTTCTTTATGTTAGCGCCGTTTTGAGAAAATGTTACAATATTAACCAGTGGCACTAAAGGCCAACGCTTGCCTGAAATATAACAATGTTAGTTGGGTTTAAAAGAAAGAAATGATGCCTTGGTTTATTTGAGGAATGTGGCAGTAATGTTCAGAGGAATTTAAGCAAATTAAATACTACAATCGTTTATATGAGAGATATTATTTTATTCAAGAAGAATTACAGGAATTATAGAGTGTGACATTCTACAAGCACTCTTATGAGAAATATGGCAGTATTTTTCAGAATTAAAGTGAAAAGCTATCAACTGCTGTTTACAATTGACAATATTATACATAGAAATTAAAAGACTGAAAATATACCACTACCAGTTAAGAATTTCTGTGTTATTTGTGGAATTATAGGTAATGGGATGCTACCTGAGCTAGTTTGAGGAATACGACAATCATTCAGAGTAATAAATAGTGATGCCATGTTAACAGCTCTTGTTTTAGGAATATGACTTTCAGAGCAATTAATGTGGATGATATAACAGCAGCGACGTTTCGAGGAATCCAGCAATATTAGCCT
Source organism: Macrobrachium nipponense (assembly GCF_015104395.2). Taxonomy (NCBI): domain Eukaryota; kingdom Metazoa; phylum Arthropoda; class Malacostraca; order Decapoda; family Palaemonidae; genus Macrobrachium; species Macrobrachium nipponense. The sequence goes on from NC_087205.1 coordinate 55,521,253, forward strand.
GTTCAGAGGATCTAAAGCAGAGGGTTCTCAAACTGGGGGCCGCATCCCCCTAGGGGGAGGGTGTCCGCAATTTGCAGTTGGCGCGAACCCTATGGAAAAATAAAAAAATTCTCCAATTACATTCATTATTCTCCGCGTATCTTTGTGAAGTTGCATTTTTCACGCTCGTTGCTCTCAAAATCAAATACAGAATCAGGTCGAATGCAGAAGGGGGCTTAAGCTGTGCACTCTCTGGCATTCCACCATGCGTTCAAGATTTAGTAGCTAAGGACCATTGTCAAGTATCTCCCTAATTCATTCCCCAAAAAATAAAAACATCCTCTCTCTCTCTCTCTCTCTCTCTCTCTCTCTCTCTCTCTCTCTCTCTCTCTCTCTCTCTCTCTCTTTATTTTCCTTTGAATCTGGGAAGAAATTTTACTGGGAGGCGTGGAAGGGAGGACCACCTCTTACAGGGGTCGTGATAATAAAAAGGTTGAGAACCACTGATGTAGGGAATAAAATGCCATGAGCGTTTCTCCAAGTAGCATGACAGTATCGCTTAGGGTTTGAGGAATAGAACACCTAAATTCAGAAGAATTTTACATCACTGATATGCTACCTGCAGTAGATTGTGAAAAATTAAATCATCAAGAGCAATTACAGGGATGAAAACCTATGTCGGCGGAATGGGACATTATTACTCGGAGGAGTTAAAGTTAATGAAATACTACCAGCGTGTGTTGTGGGATTGCACCGTTATTCAGAAGAATTAACGGAAATTAAATAACGCTAGTGCTGATGTCACTGATAGAATTAAAGGAAACTTAATGTTGGCAATATTTGTTTGATGAATGTGATTATATCATTCAGAGAAATTGAAGGAATAAAAATATATCTGCGTCTGCCTGACAAACGTGGCAGTGTCAATTCCAGGAATTAAAGGGAACGAAGCAATCCCAGTGCTTGTTAAAGGAATGCGCTGATAGTATTATTCCGAAGATTCAGCGCAAATTCAAAGTGATCAGCACTTGTTTTAGGGATCTGTCGGCAATATCCAGAGGAATTAACGATAATAAAAGTATCCCAATTTTTGGATGAGGAATGTGAGGGAATTATCGTGTGAATGCAAGGAATGGAATGCTACAGCACTTATTTGAGAAATGCAGGACATTATCATGAGGAATAATTAAAGGGAGTTAGATTTTTACCAATGAGAGTTTATGAATGTGGTCTTCCAAGGTAAAATATATAAGAAGCAGTAGGAATGTAATTAAATTCATAATATTTAACAGAGAAATACAAAATGAAATGCAATAGTTAATTAGATCACAAATAAATGCACTCTAAGAGAAAACTCCTTAAATGTTGAACGCTTCTGATCCAGACTGCTCATGAGTGCATTATGTAATACAGTGGATTTGTATTATATTCGGTAGTTGGTATGATAATTACCGCGAATACAGAAAAAAGTACTGAATTCTAATATTCTTCACATTATGAACAGTGGTGTGTTACCGAGACTCCCACCCACATCCTCAGTCCCTCTCTGTGGCATCCTTCTTACAAATGTAAACATAGGTTCCTCAAAGTTCGATCGACTGCTTTAACTGTTGGGACACGGCACAACAAGGCGATAGACTTTTCTTAGATAAAAATTCTTTTAAATCTTCATAAAACACTAATTTGGCAACATATAAATGTAAAAACAATTCACTTTCCAGAAGGTAAGAAAGAAACAGTAAATAAAATTTAGATATTCAACTTGTACCTAAAGGCAATTGCACGAAATTTAATTATAGAAAAACATTAGTTCAAAAAGGAAAAGGTAATAAATAATATAATCAAATAAGATATGTTTACAGCGACGGAAGACCAAAAGGGTGAAAAACTCAACTCTTCCTCTGCAGCCATGAAAAATGGCAGGCATAAACAAAGAACTGCAATAGACGCAAATTATATGAGTCACAATAAAATTTTATTTTTCAGAAGTGAAAAACATATGAATATATATGGATACAAATATCGGCGAATAAAAAATACCACTTATGTTTTAGATCATTTGTTATTCCTTAGCAGAGTAAGTTCCGCAAATGACATTTCATGCAATCGAAGCAAAATTTACTGCATTTTTTACCTGTTATCTAACAGTGTTTAAATTTCTACCCCAAGGCTGCCTTTTAATATCTTAAAGGAAGGCTTACTTTTTCTCAAGGTCGAATGGATTTCTATTCTAGTTTCTTCGGCTTCTTCTTGCTATTCTTATTCTTTTTATTAATGGCAATATTAATAGCAGTTAAAAAATTACTCAGAGTAGCAGAAGTCTTAAAATAGAGAAACAAATCCGGGTATGTATACATGTACATATATTTCAAGATAAACCTGTACAGATAGCTTTCGGGAACCTGTTCGAACAGATCCCCGAAAACTATCTGTACAAATTTATCTTTAAACATATCTACACATAAATAACTGTCACTTTGTTTCTCCATAAATAGCAGTATCAGCACATTGTTAATGTCGTTTGAGCTAAACTGCATGGGAGCTCAATACTTCTATATACACACAATTAAACAGTTATTGCTATGACCAACTTTTTTCTTTACGTTGGAACGCATTTAAATGAGAGAGACGACGCGACGGTGGCTGCCTGAGCTTGGGACTGCTGTGAAACACTGACTGATGGAATTATAATCACAAAGGCACCATCACAACAACCACAATGAAAATTGGGTTTGCCAGCTCGACAAAGGAATATCTTTTCCAATAAATACTCGATGTATTTATTGTAAGGTTGAGGTGAATCAATTAATACACTTTAAAGTATCGTCTTTGTTCTCTTTTTGAAAAACGCTCCAAGTTGACAATTCCTGCGCTCGACTGTTAATGACAATCCTGATTTCACGACGATGTTATTTTTTCCTCTGTACGTCTATCTTCGTCCCACAAATATTTTATTTCTGAGAATGGCCTGTTATTACTTCAGGGGTAAAACTCAATACCTGCGCCATACTTACTCCCAAACTTTTTAAAATTTTTCATTTATTTATTTATCTTTTTTTTTTATTCCGGCATTAAGATTGTACTGTAGAGCTCGTGCCGTTGGCGTACACGTCGCATGTAATTCATTCATACTGAAACACTACAATTGTGTATTTAAACTGAATTGAATATACTCAAATCATGAAGCCTAGCAGCACTCATGCTTAATCATGAATTTCATCGTCATTTCGTTACATACGATGGAAAACAATTGCAACAATGAAAATAGTACAAACATTCCTAATTCTTCTCCACAGACCCAATTCTTCTCCTCCTCCGTCTTCTTCAGTCATTCATTGCTTCTCTTGAACCTCCTTAACTTCCTTATCGCTGCCCTTCCATTCCTAGGATCATTTCCAAAAGTATTTCGATTTCCAGCGAGTGTGCCTCAAACAATTCCAGGGGTATAATGGAGAGCGCCCTCTGAATAAGGGATCGTGGCGGCAACATCTTCTTATTACCATGCACGCAGAACGTGATTGGAGGGGCGGCATCTGTGAGAGTGAACCAGGGCGGGGGAAGGAGGGAGTGTTTCTTAGAAGAAAGGCATAGGTTGGCAGGTAGGTATTAGTTAGCAGAATGATCCAAGAAAATAACCGAGAGTTCATGGGAAGGTGTCAAGAATGGGTAGCTTGTGCAGAGGAGAGCGAGGTAACTCTGCGAAAATCCCAATAAAACGAGCTGCTGCACGGCTACTCTCATTACCGAGAAAAAAAACTTACATTGCAATGCGATGCTGCAATAAGTAGCAACTGAGCGTAATTGCGATATGCCCAACTAATTTCCTTTTCGTTTATTATGCACGAGGACAACTTTGAGGCGGGTCTTCAGCAAGTCTGGAAATACCATCATATCTAAATACAGTAATTAAGCATTAGCTTGTTTACACAGGTTATTTGACAAGTACACAAGAATTAATATTTCAGCAAATGGTTGTGCAGCTGGCAACCCTTCTATGCAAAGTTACATAAATTTCATCCTCTTTTACCCAAGTGCGTTTGATTGGGGAAGCAATGTCTCCGCTTGAAAATAAAATAGTGAGAATTTTACCTTTCTCGAAAGCAATGAAGAGAGAGAGAGAGAGAGAGAGAGAGAGAGAGAGAGAGAGAGAGAGAGAGAGAGAGCTTTCCTAAATAGGCAACAAGAATGTGATATCCCCTTTTCGTGAAAAAAACTTTATGGAGTTTGAATAGTTAGAATGGCTAGATTCAGTATGAAAAGTGTCTTAGACACAACTATGTAACTCTTCCAAATAATAGCAGAAAGTAGAAAATACAAATCATTATAATTTTTCCATTGAGATCAATCTAAAAACTAATTTAAGTTAATTCTTATTTGTAATAGCTTTTTGTGCTCTAGGCTAATAAACAGCTAATTTAATACCAGTTTATGTAAAAAAAAAAAAAAATAGAAACTCATGCAAGAAATTAATGTAGGTTATTTGTAATTTCTTTAAATTCAAACTTTGCTATCTGTATAATTATTACTGCATACCCCTTCATGGTTTTGTCCACAGCAAAAATCAAAAGTGCTCCTTAGATTCCTTGTTCCGAATACCACTTGAAACTTGATACATTCATAATTTCAACTGACGAAATATTTTGAAAATCAGTTCTTGCAATTGCATTTTCTTCATATTTCATATATCAATCAATTATCTGGTTAAGCTATACTCGATTTCGAACAGAGCTCTTCTTCCATTTACAGGGGCGAAGTAACTTCAAAATAACAGTTTTTACGTTACTGTAACCTCCACTCGAAATGGCTTGGACATGTCCGTCCTCAAATGCCAGATTTAATTTAAATTTACTACAAAACTATCTTAATATACCACTGAAAGCAATAGTTATAAGAATTCATGTTTCCACATCAGTTACGCATGAGGTATTTTGAAACTACCACCGATTATGATCTATGTTCCTTCTCTGTGGCCGAGATGGTTAGATTCATTTTAAACTCGCTCTAGCTATAAGTCCATCTCATTAAACTCATAACGTACGTACAAAATCTTCGTGGCGAAGCGCTTTGATGGTTTCATTGGCTCTGGTCTTTAAAACTTTTACAACTGACTTATTAACGCTGGGCTGACCAAGAAGGCTCGTAATTCCCTCTGACTGTGCTGCCAGGAAATATATGAAGTAGTGATGCCTTTGTCTGTAGACGACCTTCACGTAGCTTCCGTTAAGCTGACTTAGTGGCCACTTTACTGAATAATGTATGAAGTGAAAGGAATATCTTGAAATATGAATGGGATTGTATACCTCTTTACTCTGTAGCTGAGTGTGTTTGAAATACAGGCAAGATATCTTTCAATTTCCTTATATGAATTGTTTGTAAATGAACCTCTGCAGATGCTTCTCAATTGCTGTTCCCCAAGCTTCATTTATTTATTGTCGTATCTTTTCATTGTCTTTAAAAGTATCTTAATTTCTTTAATGTGTGTTTTTATTTCTCTCAAGAGAAATTGAAGCCTGCCGCAGTTGATATTTCAAATTATCATGCAATATAAAAATAGCTCAGTTGCTGTACTCTTACCAGAGTCAGAATTATACCATCCCTTAAATGTTATGAGGATACGCACCAATGTCAGGATCCTCGTTATCTTCTGAACGATTAGCTGGATTCTCCTCAAACGCGTAAAAGTGATCCCGTAAACTGGGCAAGTTTCCAACCTGGCAGAGTCGTGTGCGGAGGCAGCACGACTGGGTTTAAATGGGCAAACTTTTATTCTTACTAATCCAGGATTTTCATGCAGAGAAAGCACAAGGAATGCTAGGGTAGCTCTTATGCTAACCAAATCATTCTCATTATTTGAGTACAATATAAGACAAATATTTACAATTCATCATAAATTCATACCCGGTTCAACGTCACGAAATAATTCCGATACATTCGTATACTGTAACGTGGGACTCTAATATATAGAAAGGAGAAGAATACTAACGTTAGAACTTCTGCTATTCATCGTCCTCATATCCTTATCAAAATGTACTTATTCATATGTCAGTTCATTATTTTCTTTATTGATTCCATTATACGGGAATCGCATATATATCATGGTATATATAATTCAATACGTAAAAAGTACAAGAATAAATGGGGCAGTTCTTCTGCTAAGCATGGTATTTCACTCGACATTTGATTAAAATTATAATAAATATATTCATATTTCAATTAACTCAAACACTGATCCAATCATTTGGAATTCAATCATATATATTGAAGGTGAATGATGACAAGATGCACGGAAAAGGTGAAAGGACAAGTTCAGCCCTTATTAAAGCTCATAGTTTCATGCTATTTAAT
>NC_087205.1:55535076-55595076 GCF_015104395.2 Macrobrachium nipponense
TTCAAGTACAAAGACATCGTACCCCCAGAACTACAGTCTCATGTTGTATATAAATACGAGTGCAATTGCTGTAATGCAATTTACGTGGGGAAAACAAAGCGCCAAGCACGTGTACGATGGTTTGAACACTTGGGAAGATCAGTTAGGACAAACGGCTTTTAGCAGCAAAACCCCACCATTCAGTGCCATACGGGATCACGCAGAAAATAGTGATCACCCTCTTAGGTTAGATTTCATTTTCCATTCTCTAGTCGAGTGGCCCCCATGGAGCTGGCAATAGTAGAAAGTCTCTACACTTTAAGTTTGAAACCTTCCCTCAGTAACAACGAGAGGTCCACGGAGATGCTGTGTTTTTAAATTTTTAGTGTGTATGTTTGTATGCCTTCATGATGCAGGTATTTATTTATATATTTATTTATTTATTTATTTTTTATATTGCTTACTTTCCCTTTTTATGCTTGTACATTACTTTGTTTTTATTATATATACAATGTAACCTTTGTGTAACACTTCTTCATTCTAATGATCGATCGTAATTTAGTGATTTTTAATTTTTTTTTCTTTCTGTGTTTTTTTTTTGTTATGAAACCTGATGATGGAGACAGTTACTCCGAAACCGGTAGTCATAAGAAAATAAAGGATGTTTTATGTACAAGTGCTGGTTTTACTCTCTCTCTCTATATATATATATATAAATATAGATAGCTATATATATATATATATATATATATATATATATATATATATATATATATATATATTATATATATATATATGTAGCTATATAGCTATATTATATATATATATAGCTATATATATATATATATATATATATATATATATATATAGCTATATATATATATATATATATAATATATATATATATATATAAATATATATATTATATCATTATACTAAACATATATATATATATATATATATATATATATATATATACATATATATTTGTAAAAGCCACAATGCCTCTTAAATTCTCAAATTCTTCGTGATATTTGGATATGCTTGTCACTACAAAGTCTTATGATCCAAGTGCACGAAATATGAAGAAATTTTGATGTTAATATGCCACTGTTTTACAGAGATGTTTGGCAAGGTCGCCACTTCTACATTTGTCTCTGATTAATTGCGTTAATTAATATATAATTACTAGGATAAGCTTTGACGTGCACTCACTGTGGACATACGTAAGTACCAACTGATACAGGAAATGTATCGAATTACATATAATACTACTCGTAGGTCGCCAATTTATTTTTATATCAGTAAAAATAAACATAACTTCACTGAGCGCAACATAATGAATTTACTCAAAGAACACTGACTTAGTTCTAAATAAGAGAGTTCCTGATACAATTAAAAGCCTCAAAATACTGGTTCTGGTTATAATAAATGCATCATGGATGCAATCATTAACACAGCGAATCTGGGCCTCTTCTAAGGAATCTTTGCAATGACTGATTTCAGGGAACGTTGCACGTTGAGTCATCTGCCGCAAGAATGCAGAAATTCTTCCAAGCAAGAGGGGTAAGAGGCTGAAAAGTCTGACAGATAACACGTTCTGGAAATAGATTTTCCAGATAATAATTCTCATATAAACGACCTCTCACTTGCAATGAATTATCACAATGGAGGGTATTCTAATCTATATCATTGAGCAAAGGTGACTTCATAAGGGAAATACACAAGGGGTTTACTTTGGGAAATGTAACTTTTGAAAGCAAAGGAAATGAGAGATTTCGGTGAGAAAAACAGACACTGGCATTTAATTGCTAGATTCAAACTTACCAGCAATCCCATATGGCATGTGCACAACTGCATTTAAGCTTGAGCCAATATGCCTTCCCTTAACTAATGGCGACTTGATGTCCAGGTCTCTTGTGACCTTGGTGGCCCATGTGGCCATACCAGATACAAAGGGTTACCCCAACAGATAGGGCGTAGGAGCAAAGATTTGACTGACGTGTGCTGAATGGTGACTGGCTTTGGGTGATCCCGTTTGGCTTGGCTTTGTTCGATTTGTGAGTCGCTTAGATGGCCCTGGGCCCGGAAAAAAGCGAACCATTAACGAAAGGATGCCCTCATTCAAGAAAGAACGATTAAAACCAGCAGACAGATCACAGGAATATAGTTCTTGCGAAAACTCTAGAACAAATTAGTTTGCTCGCAATTCCATGGAACCCGTTGCTGAACATTCTTCTTTCCCTTTAATACTCAAATATCTGTTTTCATTCTTGTCACCAATTATGCATTTCACAGCGTTTTTCCTTTTCGCGCTGACACGCAACAACAAAGTCAAGGATGATTGTTTGCTTTCTTCTAGCATTATTAAGGTATACTAACCAGTTCTAGATTGACGTAAAACTGTATGACCATTTAAATATCAAACAAATCCATAATAGCACGGTTTGGAAAGTAATTTCAGATCACTCAACAAGGTATTGGAATAAATAACCAAAAATACCGATTTTAAATAACACATGTCAATATTTCCAACTAAGGAAGATCTGCTTGGGTGTATAAACTTCTCATATGAATATGCATCGGAATAGGTACTTCGTGAATTAGGGAGGCCCTCGAACGACGGGATAGGTATCCGTCAAGAGTGTTTTTTTTATATATATATATAGTTCTGCATCAGGTAGCCCTCAAGGCAAAGATTACCTGCAGTTTACTACAGATTCCCAAGTCACCACAGATCACAGTTAATAAACCTTAATGCTTATCCAACACGGATTGCAAACTCGACTCTCAGTTGCTGAATTTAGTTAACTCTTGATCCTTCCTATTTCCAGCTGAAAACTAATGATCTTTCCTAGTGTCGTAACATTTCAATTATTATGGGAAAAGGAGAATAACCTAGATTTCTAAAAACTATATCCAGATATGTTCAGATTTTCAAAAGATTCCCCGTTTTCTCTTACATGAATGTTTTCCTGTTCTATCTTCCTCTTAATACAGACATCAGCAAGCTAGGCAATAAATGCATTTTATATTCTAACGGAAAATACGGCCATAAATTTAATGACTTCACAGACATTTGAATATCAACTAGACTTTCTTTACGACAGCCCAGTGCAATTGTATTTTGGGAACTTACCACTGGAGTTTTAGTCTGCATATCCACGAAGACATGAAAACAGGGATGTTTGTGTTTGGTAATAAATGCACGAATAAATGAATACAGAAAAGAGAGAGAGAGAGAGAGAGAGAGAGAGAGAGAGAGAGAGAGAGATTGGGTAAAACCTTCATAGCAATTAGAATGGTACTATGAGTAAGCCTATGCTGATAGCCGGATAGCTATTTTTATAGCACCAGATTGACATTTCGAATAATGCTAAATAATTTATGTCCAGACAAGAACAAATACCAAGTTAAGAGGATAATTCCATGTAAACCCTAACGAAACACTGCGGTAAAAAATGAATAAGTGCCCCCTCTGAAAAACCAACAGATTACACTAATCTCTCCATAATTTTGCTGAGCTGACAAAGGTAACAATATTCATAGCTACAGCTGGAAAGTCTGTACAACCTGTGATTTATATGAAAATTATTTTGCCTGCTGGAAATACAAATAATATTTTCAAGTCTGCATACTGATTCTCTTATCATCTACATTTAACTATAAATGGTGTCGGTACAATGACTTAAAAGGCACAATATTATAAAAGGAGCCGTGAAACTAATAAATTAATATAATCATCAATATTTCACGCGCCCAGGAAAAAAATTCTACTGACCTTGTCTCAAAACAGCAGCTATTCACATACCCCATTTTACTATTTGTGGCTGGCTCATGTCTACAGAATGATCAAAGACAAAATTCCCCTCTCTCTCTCTCTCTCTCTCTCTCTCTCTCTCTCTCTCTCTCTCTCTCTCTCTCTCTCTCTCCGATTATGCTTTATAAACATATGTTCGTAGTCCCCACTTGAATATTGCAATATGATATGGTACCCACACACTATCAAAAGGATATTGCACAAATAGAGAGTGTACAAAGGTCCTTTACAGCTAGAATAGAAGAAGTTAAGGACCTAGACTACTGGGAAAGACTACAATCCTTAAATTATTATAGTCTAGAAGGAGAAGAAGAACGCTACATGATAATTCAGGCATGGAAACAGATAGAAGGAATAACAGAAAATATCATGGAACTAAAAATATCAGAAAGAGCAAGCAGAGGTAGATTAATAGTGCCCAAAACTATACCAGGAAAAATAAGGAAAGCACACAGAACATTAATCCACTACGCACCAGCATCGATAATGCAGCGTCTATTCAATGCGTTGCCAGCTCATCTGAGGAATATATCAGGAGTGAGCGTAGATGTGTTTAAGAATAAGCTCGACAAATATCTAAACTGCATCCCAGACCATCCAAGATTGGAAGATGCAAAATATACCGGAAGATGTACTAGCAACTCTCTGGTAGACATTAGAGGCGCCTCACACTGAGGGATCTGGGGCAACCCGAACGAACTGTAAGGTCTGTAAGGTAAGGTCTCTCTCCCCAACGGAACAATCAACAGCAAAAACTGTCGAGTTTATGCGAGTGGTACTAATGTGACATTAACGTGAACTATGTGTTCCAGTTCACTGAAAAAGATAAACCGGAATCAGGAAGAAACTACATTCCCCCTCCACTTTGAGCCTCTCTCTCTCTCTCTCTCTCTCTCTCTCTCTCTCTCTCTCTCTCTCTCTCTCTCTCTCTCTCTCTCTTTTTGTGATATATCCTGCAAACGTTGATGTAAGGCGATGTTGGTTTCTTTGTGTTATACATTGAGAGTACGTGGTTTCATTAAACTTGATTCCCTTGCAGGGGGATGTGCTTCCCGTTAATAGTAAGCGTTTAGGGTGAGGTTGCAAGTCACACGTCCTTTTCTTGAATTCAAGAAAAGGGCGCGTGGCTTGCAACCTCATCTCCAAACGCTTACTATTAACGGGGAGCACATCCCCCTGCAAAGGAATAAAATATAATGAAACCACGTATTCTCAATGTATAACACAAGGAAACCAACATTGCCTGTACATCAACGGTTGCAGGAGATATACAATTGTTACTCATAATACCATACTGGATTATAATTTTCATGATAAGTAATTTGACATTAGCCTATATTTAGAAGCTTGTTAGAGAGAGAGAGAGAGAGAGAGAGAGAGAGAGAGAGAGAGAGAGAGAGAGAGAGTTTGCCGAGACATTTTTATGTCATTCGGAAACGCAAATGAATATGAGCTCAGATGTTTAGGAGCCAAGTGGCGGATGGAGAGAGAGAGAGAGAGAGAGAGAGAGAGAGAGAGAGAGAGAGATACTGTCTCTGGCCCTATTCAGAAACGGAGGCTGGTAGGCAAATGATGATAAATGGGAATAGGCCGGTCTTTTAGAGCGGGGAGCCACAATGAACGTACTCTTTCGTCTGAGAATACTAACTTCATAGAACTATGTACGTAATATTATATCTTTCACAGTTCAGAAATTATATTCTGTAGCCTGATAACAAAAGTTCCAAGGAACTTACATAATTTGGTAAAAATTCCATGGCATAACACTTATCGGGAAAATTCTCTCTCTCTCTCTCTCTCTCTCCTTCTCTCTCTCTCTCTCAGTTCTACACATCAATAGTTAGACCTCACCTTGAATATGCAGTACAATTTGGTCACTAACACTAAGAAAGGGCATAAATAGATTAGAAAAGGTACAAGCAAGAGCCACAAAGTTAATTCCATCCATCAGGCAAATAGGTTACCAAAGACGACTAGAGCTCCTGAACACGTATGACTTAGAAACACGACGATTGCGAGGATAACTAATAGAAACATTCAAAATACTGAAAGGCATAACAAAAGTAGACAGTAACCTATTTATGTTAAACAAAAACCAGACAAGAAATTATGGATGGAAACTAGAGCTGAAGAGATACAATACATCCCAATGTGGAAACTTCTTTACATACAAGATATGTGACACGTGGAATAAACTACCAAAAGAAGTTGTGAACAGCAACAGTGTGGAAGAGTTTAAAAGAAAGCTAGACAAAATCATTAGGACATTGTGAATGAACATTAAAACCTGCTCCTAGAGAAAAGTGAGCACACGATGTCTTCTTGGATGGACTAAAAAGTCTTTGAGACATAATAATCCTTGTAACTCTCTCTCTCTCTCTCTCTCTCTCTCTCAAATCACTTTTATTTTTAGAAAACTAACATGAACGCTGCTACATACAAGGTGACCACAAACTTTCGCGACGTTTCCTTGTATCCCATCATTAAGTCCCCGTAATGGCAGCATAAATCAACAACTCCGGGTGGAAGTTCACAACATTAACAGGTAGTCATCACTACCACCATTAAGAGGGCAGAGCGTTCATGGCTCATAAACAACCACTTAATACATAATAGTTTTACATGGACGTTTATAAGAACAAAAGCTGCATAAGGAGGAAAAACTGAGAATGAAATGAACATTATTACACCGAATCTTCGCCCTATAACAATAAAAAAAGAAGAAAAAAACACTCTCACAGATTTAGCACACTATCACCATATTTCTAGCTTTCAGATTTGAAGTTATAATTAGTCACGCATGCTGAAGCATTAGCTTTGGGAAATCTAACAGCGTCTCCTGAACGGTACCAAAATATCAAAAGTCCCCATCATCCATTTTGAACTTCCAAACAATAGGAACGTAGTTGACTGTGCACCAAAATGGCATTGCAAGCTTGCGCATAGTTCATTATTTCTTATCAAGAGTTTAGACTTTTAAAAATACAAGAAGTTAGCTTAGTGTTCCACTCTATTATCTTTTATATGATAAAAAGCAATGCGCCCCTTACATTTACTGTTTCTATGTAAATATGATAGGCTACAAGTAAAATAATCCACGTTTAGACTTGCGGTGGTCAACAGCAAGGTAAGTATACAGACTGGGATACCCCGGTTGGAGATTCGGGACAGTACTAATTCCCCTAACATTGAAACTTGCAGTCTCTAGCCTTTATTCCTTTGTTGAATTACTATCATTTGCACTAGTATCAGTGAGTCTGTTGTTTATTATCGTTCAGCGCAAACACACTAAGAAAATTAAAAAGCCAAGGAGACGATTTACATAACTGGTTAACTCATTAATTCAGTTATGAATTGAAACCAAGCTACCCAAGTTCAGATGAGATGGTAAGAAGACGTAACATTTTTCCATATTTATAAATATGATAAAAATTAGATATAAATACAAATACTTATGAGGGAAGTATAAAATCTGTTATATAAACTGTCCAGTATCATAAATTCACTAACGATACTTACCATAAGACAGACAGAGAGAGAGAGAGAGAGAGAGAGAGAGAGAGAGAGAGAGAGAGAGAGAAATAATCACTAATAATTCTTTTGCCAAAAATCACGAAAAGAAATATAAGGGAAAAACGGACACAAAATTCCGTTCTATTTACTTTTTCAAAAGTTTTCTCGTTACGCAGATCTTTTTCTTTTCCTTCGATCGTTGACTATTAACACTGACAAACCGAGATCCATTTTTGCTGGCCAAAATAAAACAAAAAAGTAAGACATAATACATAAATATTCATTCTACTGACTCGGAACAAATCATGCTACAACGGGCAGTAATTGACATGATTTAGTAGTAGGGTTTTGAAACCAATTTTACCAATTCATTTTAAAACAGCGATTCTAATTAACAAGGGATCTCCACAAAATACGAACATTAGCTAGAGTATTAACAAAATCCATGACACAAAAGCCGTGAATAACAGGCATTTTTTATGTTTTGTCGTTCCTATTTTGCTAACAGTGCTTTGCTCTCAAACTAACTTTGACATCAGTACGACGATTATTTTTGCCATATATTTTGCTGTCCTTCTTCCAGAGTATTATCAAAAGCAATGACAACTATAGCTATTCAGCCTGCAATATTTAACATTCCCTAAGATATTCTCTTCTTAACTTCCATTGGAGCAAGGAGCAACACCTTAAAACAGTAACTCTCTCTCTCTCTCTCTCTCTCTCTCTCTCTCTCTCTCTCTCTCTCTCTCTCACACGTGTATATATATGTGTGTGTGGAGAGAGAGAGAGAGAGAGAGAGAGAGAGAGAGAGAGAGAGAGAGAGAGAGAGAGAGAGAGAGAGGTACTGTTTTAAGGTATTCCAGTGGAAGTTAAGCAAAGAATATCTTGGGAACTGTATAATATTGTAGGTTGATTAGCTATAGTTGTCATTGCTTTTGATAAGATACTCTGGAAGAAGGACAGCAAAATGTATGGTAAAAATAACCGTCGTACTGATGTAAAAATAATTATTTTCGCCATACATTTTCCTGTCCTTCTTTCACAGCATTTTTAGCACTCTTCCAGAGCATTGTCAAAATCAGTGACATCTATAACCAATCAACCGGCGATATTTTACATTTCTAAGATATTTTCTTGAATTCCACTGGAGCTGTGAGCAATACTTTAATACAGTAATCCAATTGGTTCCCTCTCTCCTCTCATACACGTGTGTGTGTATATATATGTATGATGTATAACATATATAATATATAATTATAATCTATATATATATTAGATATCTTATTATATATATAACTAATACGATATATAATTATATATAAAATATATATTATATTACAATAAACATATAAGTATATATATACATACATATAATATATATATATATAAATAATTTATATATAACATATATATATATATATATATATAATATATATATACATAATAAAGGTATATATAATATAAATATATATATATATACATAACATATATATATAGATATATATATATATATACACGTATATACGTGTATGAGAGAGAGAGAGAGAGAGAGAGAGAGAGAGAGAGAGAGAGAGAGAGAGAGAGAGAGAGAGAGAGAGCCGATTGGATTACCGTTTTAAGGTATTGCCCACTACCCCAGTGGCATTCAAGAAAAGAATATCTTAGACAATGTAAAATATTGCAGGTTGATAAGTTACAGTTGTAATTGCTGTTTATGATGTTCTGGAAGAAGGACAGAAAAATATATGGTAAAAATAATTACTTCTTTGAAAGATTAATTTTATGCAATACTATAGAATATAAGTACTGCTTAACATTTTGAAAGCCTTTTCTAGCAAGTGACCTTGACGCCTGGATCCTGTATGATAATTTTCAATGGCACGTAGTAAAATATTCAGAGAACGCTGGTCATATACTCAAAGAGTTCAAATGCCTATAAATCATTTGTAATAAATAATACAAAATGTAGAAAGAAATGACATACTGGTTGGATTATCCACATTCATATCTGAACTGTTAATCTTAAATTAATACAACACCCGCTATCCGAAGTTCCGCTGCATCCCGACCTCTGAATTATAATTGGAAGTTAACTAGCTTTACCTTATTCAGAGTTGATATTTGAAAGCCAAGTAATATAATTATATGAAATTAATTTTGGGATGCTCTTACCAGGCCCATTCCTTGCTCAACCATGCCCGACCCTCAGCAGCTGAGTAATTTATTAGACACCAAATTTAGAGCTTAGTTCAAAATCTAAAATAAAATATTACAAAACGGACAAAATCGCTTATCTTGCTGGAGAACTAACTCGGGATTATGAGTTTTACTAGTTTCCTAGATTTGTCTGTAGAAGTCTATGTTTCCCGCAAAAAAAAAAAAAAAAAAAAAAAAAAAAAAAAAAAAAAAAAAAAAAAAAAAAAAAAAAAAAAAAAAAAAAAAAAAAAAAAAAAAAAAAAAAAAAAAAAAAAAAAAAAAAAATGAACAGTTCGAGATGAACAGGGATAAAGCATGAAATATCCAGCCGACAGTAAACCTAAGTGACAAATCACTCATTACCAGCAAACAAAACTTTCTCTGCTTCCGACAAAATTTTGCCCCTCCGGCATGTTGCGAATTTCCTTAGGCAAGGCCTCATGTTACTCACAAGCGTGAGCTTTTGGATTCCCGGCGGCAATCATGTGATGAATTCTCAGTAGCCAATCAGCGAAAACTTGCACCTGTGGCGCGAGGGTGCCGTAGGAGATACCCGGATGGTGGGAGAGGAGGATGCGGGGAAGAGTCGGGGAAGATCTTGAAGATAAGGAGAGTTGGAGAGGGGGATATGTCAGTTTTAATATAATCATAGGATTATCATCAACATAAACAAAAAAAGAACTAGAGCCTCGAGGCACTAAGGCCATATGGGTAGCAGCGATGGAGGAAGATAGATTAAAAAATAAGATGAAAGTGTAGACAGACGTCACTAAAACGAAAAAACAAAACGCTCAGTCTTCCAGCATCGCAAAAATTATGCTTTTCTTCCTAAACTTTGAGTTCGACAAAAACGATGGGAAAAATTTATTCAGAAAACAGAAAATAAAAATGGAGATTGTTAAAATGAATCCACCAGAAATTAGATAAGACTCTAACGGACAATCCAACGCGTCAAGGGTAACGAGTGAACTGCAGGAGGTTTCAAAAGGAGAAATATATATATATATATAATATATATATATATATATATATATATATATATATATATACATACACGAAATACTTGTCAATAATTCACACGTATATTTTACCATTTAAGATATTAACCCTCCACTCATGTGAGTGGGTCCTGCAATACCCCTCATTATCGAATTCACTTCAAGTTGGGAATAACTTACATCCTAGGGAATTATAATGAAAAATTTAAATGCCCTTGCAAGAAATCGAGTCTATGCGCTTTAGCTTTGAAACACAAGATGCCAATTACTTATCCATTCACAGTTATCTCAGATAAAATCCAAATATAAATATATATATATATATATATATATATATATATGTGTGTGTGTGTGTGTGTGTGTGTGTGTGTGTGTGTAGGATTTGTGTACATATATATACATATTTGTATATCACCTAATGTATATATAGATATATAATATTATTATATATATATATATATATATATATATATATATATATATATATATGCACATATACATGCACACATCTACATACATATAAATCTACTAGCGTTTATTGTCACATACAAGAAAAAACATTTCTCAGTTACCCAAGAATAATCACAAGAGTAAATCACTTAAAAATAAATGAGCAAAAGGAACCTCAAGGTAGCGAAGAAGTAAGAGGACTAATCAGACTGAAAAGAGAGAGAGAGGAAAAAAAGAAAAAAAATAATCAGTTACAAGGAAGGTATTAAGGCATCGCCCATGAAGATAAAGATAATGATGAAAAGATGAAAAAGAGTAAGGAAGAGGGAGAAAGACGGTACATCAATCTTGTAATGATCGCCAATGGTTCTGAATCGCCCTAACCGAATAGCTTTCCCGAATCTGCCGAAAAAAAGAAGGGAAAAAGTTTTTGATCACCTCTCTTCCCAGTTATGGCCTCAAAGGAGGAAGGACACGACTCAAACCACAGCATTCAACGAAATACAAGCCGGAGGCTTAACATAGCCCTTTTTTTTTCGGAAGCCCTACTTTATGGGGAAGTACGTTATGCTCAAGTTACCTCTCATTAGGAAGTTCCAGGTGAAGGATATCGTCTCCTTTCGTTCAGTTTGATTCCCATTGTCCGTCAAAAAAAGGAACTCATAATCGAAGAACTCTACATACTATGTATGGTTTATATATATATATATATATATATATATATATAATATATATATATATATATATATATATATACTATATATATACATATATATATAAATTATATATAATAATATATATATATATATATATATAATAATATATATATATAAGATATAATATATATATATATCTAATATATAATATTATATATATATATATATATATATATATATATATTCTCGTGACGCCCAGCAAAGAAAGAGGATTAAACATCCCTGAAGATTTTTCCCGCGTCCACTAGCGGCCCAAGGAGAAATTTGCATAATGAAATTGAAAGACGTATCCCTCAGGAGAGGTGGAACATAGATCCTACCCATGTGAACTCTCGAGAGAGACTGAGAGTTTCCAGCCCTTTGATTGGTTTAACAATAGCCAATCAGGAGCGTCGTAAGGGACTGGCCTAGACATCAAATGCACGGTTGATGTGATCTACTAGAGTTACTCAAATCAAAGCGTTGATACGAAAATGGGATCAAACTAAAGGGATGGTCTTTGTGAACTTTGTTGCATATATCAGGCATCCCTACAAGTGTCTGAATGGTACAAGCTGAGTAAAAGAGTAGTGGAAGGCTAATGCGGCACTACCCTCTCAAGAAAAAGTCAAAGGCCACTACCACCACTACTATGAAATTCAGGGCCTCTGTAACACGGTTTTTTGGATTTTGTTCCTTATCAAAGCATCGGATGTAGCTGAAAGTTGACATATGTATATTTTACAACTACACAAATTTTGTCAGCATTATCAGTAACCTAAACCCGATAGTTTTAATTTTTATAGAGTAAAAATGATCTAGCCGACGCCATGGCCAATGATTGCGAGCCAAGAGTCGAAAAACATTCATTACGTAAGCAAAGTAAACATCATTTTACGAAATGTTGCCCCGCCCATCACCAAAAGGCAGAAACCCATTCACCTTATTCCATCGGCTCTGAAACCCATAGTAGTCAAGAATGGCTAACAGGATTTGGAATTGTCCCTGTGGTTGCAAAAATGCATTTGTCTTACGACTAGCAACTTTATACAGTCAAGAGAAAGCCCGTGGCCATACT
Source organism: Macrobrachium nipponense (assembly GCF_015104395.2). Lineage (NCBI taxonomy): Eukaryota > Metazoa > Arthropoda > Malacostraca > Decapoda > Palaemonidae > Macrobrachium > Macrobrachium nipponense. Next base: position 55,547,806 of record NC_087205.1, read on the forward strand.
TACTATAGCCTGAATAGGTAATTATTCAGTTTCTAGTTTAAATCCAATGTTTATGGTCTGATTTGTATTTAGCGTAACGTGATTATAATACTTGTGATGTCATTCAGGATTTTGAACATTTCCATTAACTATTCACTATGCCACCAAGAGAGAGAGAGAAAGAGAGAGATTGTATGTAATCAGTGTTTATATAACTATTTTTGTTAAAATAAGATTTTTATCCAAAGTAAATACAAGCTTATATGTGCTAAAATCTCCAGCAGACCAACGGATCATCCGATATAATTTTTTTTTCTTCTTCTTTAGTCTGTACGACCATGTTGGATATAAAGACTTTATGCATGGCGGAACGATACATAGATGTGGGTGGGGTATCTGTGCTAGCGTAGTAATACTACTGTAGCAGTAGTGCCGCAAAATTAGTAATAGCAGCAATATACATGAATTAAACGTTTAGGCCAACTGCTGGGATCCTTGAGGATCATTTAGCACTTCTTACAACTAATCGAAAAATGAGTTTTTATAGCCTGAAGTTAGATTTTCTAATACAACAATGTCCTTGATAGCCTTCAGTGTTATCCTGAATTACAACGAGGCCAAAGTGGGTGGAGCCTCATGAAGTCATCATTCTGACGATAATTATTGGTGAAGGTTTAAAGCCAAAATACGGTACCGGCTATTTTTTTTTTTTTTTTTTTTTTGCTTGACATTGGATACAGCTGTTATCAAATCAAGCTTGTCTACTATGTCTTTGAAAAGTACCAACTATTCCATACATCTTGTCAATCTGATTGTGACCTATAAAGGACACTTATTTTGGGAGTTAGACTAATAATCGAAGTGTTTCTGTATTTATTAACATATTTTGTTGGTTTATTCATTATGACAATTATCAGTGGAGAGGATTCAGAGTTCATAAAGGTGTACTGCTTTGCTTGTATTTAAATTTTTATGTCATTGTTGCCAGAGGTATAGCCTTCGTTACGTATAGCCAATCATCCATCGAGAAAGAGGGAAGAAATGCTGTCATAAGTTACGTAACGAGTGCGTTCGAAACCTTATCTCTGAGTAAGTTGGCCCGTCTTCAAAAAAAAAGTCACTTTTACATTATAAGTACCAAATTTATTCAACCTACGTAATGCAGAATACAGTCAAAATTTATGTGTAGATATAATGTGTATTCTGAATAAGCGTTATATCTATGAAATGCATAGATAAAAAGTTATTGCCAAAAAACCGTGTTACAGAAGCCCTGAATCTCATAGTAGTTAAGGCATATGAAGTTTTGAAATGTAAGAGGGCCGTGAACCAAATCATAAAACTCTAAGATTGTTGACTAAGAAATTGACAAAATATAAACGAAATAATAGCAAAATGAAAACCAAAGAAATCTTTCAGACTGGTAATCACTTTATTCCTACCATCATATATTTTAAGTACATCACATTTCTCAAAAGAAAAGGTTGAACTTGCAATAGTGGACACAGAAAGAGAAAGTATGCCTACTTCGCGTACAGTAGGTAATAAATACAAACACAGAAACGCAATAATGGTTGAAAAACGACTATAGTACAATCATTGCTATATACTATGGGAAGGAATTTAATAACAAGAATTGCTTTTGAGTTCTAATGACTTGACCAACTGTGATATTACGCAATAATTATGGTCACTATCGGTACAATTACAGCGTAAGGAAAACTAGCAGCAATTTCATTATGCAAATTTGTTTTTATTTATGGCATCAACGCGAAGCTAGTTTTCATACTCATTTCTATGCAAAGAGGAAAGTACTTCGTTTCAGCACTACATGCTTTTCATTTCATTCATCTCTGAAATTCAAATCACAATTCACGCCATTCGCTAGAGAGGAGAAAATGCACGAGAGGAATAGATTACCAACAATTCAGAATTTACAAAACCTAAAAGCAATTACTATTTATCTTCATAAATCATCTCAAGAAAAGAAGGCGTGGTAGGTAGCAAAACAAACCATTACATCATATCGGTGGTTTTGAGAAGGCGTGTAACAATCAATGCGAGATATTACATATGTAGACGATGGTCTTCCAGCTTTGATCCAGTCTATAGATTGCCTGTAACAAATAACCTAAATGAACCAGGTTTCCCGAAAGTCACCGGGGAAGGACTGGAAGACTGCCAACGCTCCGTCAAAATGACTAACAACCTTTTAAAAGAATGTTACGATATCAAAAATCTGTCGCTCTGGTATTTCGTTGATTTGCTATTCTTGTCGGTTTTCAAAGGTTTTGTACAGGTTTCTCTGTCCCTATAAACCACGATATATGATGATAAACAGTACACACACGCACACACATTACATAATATATATATATATATATATATATATATATATATATATATATATATATATATATATATTACCTAAGCTCACCCTAATGAGTATTGGTATGACAATTATTTGCTGTGAGTTCTACTTAGTTCTGTGAGTTTACATGTAATATGCTGAATTATTATACTGCAATTTCTGAATTCCGATCCATTCGGTATCCGTTTTATTATATAAATGCTAGTATTATCATAAGTACTCTACTCATTATTTACGTTATTATTAATTTGTTGTATATTATCCACAGAGTAGAATATGGGCGTTGCATCATCCCAATGCAAGTGATTTGATTGCGATAAAGGCGGTCAGAGAGTGTAAAGTTATGTAAGTATTTTAGTCATGCCGACATCTTATTTTCTTGGGTATAGTTCAGACTGCTAGAGAATCTGGTTTGAAGCACTTATGCGTTAGTGCCCAGGCACCTATTGCAAATATGGTCAAGTGCTTGTCAATATCTATAAAAACGGCAATTCCGACTCTCATTTGGGCCCTGGATTCGGGTCATTTTCAGTGACGCATGGTGATGTTTATTTATACTCTCAACAGAATTTTTGTAAATAATGTAAACACTTTTGTTGTTGATGGTATTGGTGTTTGTTATTCTGTTGATTTTCACAATGTTACTGTTGTTTTAAGTTTATTCATTAGTTTTGCTTCTGATTTTATGTTTTTAATTTTAATTATTTCAGGAGACATTGAGCTGAACCCTGGGCCTGTTACTCATTACAGCAAGAAAGACTGAAAAGTACTTCAGGCATATTCGGGGCTTAAGGTAAAATTTTCTTGATCTCCAGAGTTGTGCGCGTAACTACGATTTATTGTTTTTATCTGAGACTCTTGCAAGTAGTGAGTCAGAGATCAAGTTTTCAATCCAAGGGTTTGATGTCCCTGACTTTACTTATCGTCGTAACATCTCACACTCGCAAGGTATGACTGTATACTCTAAGTCTGGACGACCTATCTATCGTCAGAAAAAAATTGGAATGCAGTTGCTTTGACGTTCTTTGTTTTATCATTTCCAGTAAGTTCTACCATGTTTATGTATTTGCTGCTTACAGTCATCTAAATATCGAAATTTATAGAACCTACTAAACTTGGGAGACAACATGCTAGAAACTTTTTATAAAAACAAGGGGAAGAAGCCATCTGGGTCTTCTCCACCCCAGCTATCGAGATTGTCGAGAATTTTCTTAACATCCCTTGTGCGAAATGCAATTTTGTAAGAGGAGGTTCAGGATGGCAAGTATCAGACTTTATATAAAACTGTCTTTTGGAGAGGATTAGTAAGGCTCAGTTACAGGATTCTAAAGCTTCATTTGTGGAAAGACTGCAATGCAAAGCCCAGCGAGTGGCTAAATTCAATTCCACAGAGCATCATGGCCGGTCTGTTCTTGAATTCTGTGCATCCTCCGATTTTGTTCAGCTAACTGTGGAACCCAGCCACATTTCTGGTTATAGATTATACCTTATATTCACAGATGTTCCAGCAGTGTGAAGTCCAAGGTCTGTGAATATACGGGCACTTCTGATCATTGTATCATTGAGATGGACACGTATGTCAATATTCCTAATTCCACTATTGAAAAAATGGCCTGGATGAAATCCAGAGGCAATTATGATCGCATTATTGAAGTTGTGAGGCACTTGATATTCTATTTGGTATACTAGATCCTGATCCCAAGAAGAAGTTAAATTGAATATTTAGCTGATGGCTAATGTAATTAGATATGGCCCTAGAAAGGGCCTCAAATTTAGGACAAATGACTAGCCATGGTTTGATGATACATGCAGACGAGCTTACAAACGGACCAAATTCAACATAGGAGACAAAATCGTTCAAATGAAAATTACTCCATTCTTGTTGAGTCTTGTCATTCTGTGAATGGAATTTAACCTACAGCCGAGGGAAGTTACAATAAGTCCTTGAAACGGAAACTTGAATAAATCACGCAGCCTTATCTGTGGTGGACCAATTTGGCACCCTCTATTTTTGGGTCATGCTCGCCTTCCATTCCACCACCACTAACATATGATGATCGATTGGTTACTGACCCTAGGGAAAAGGCTGAACTACTTCAACAAGCTTTTGAAGCTAAGAAATCAGCTGAGGATGTCCCTTTCTCTGATACTTGTCATCCTGAACCTCTTCTTACAAAATTTGCATTTCGCTCAAGGGATGTTAAGAAAATTCTCGACAATCTCGATAGCTGGGGTGGAGAAGACCAGGATGGCTTCTTCCCTTTTTTTTTTTTTTTTTTTTTTTTTAAGTTTCTAGCATGTTAGTAGATTCTATAAATTTTTATGTTGACGTAGTATCGTTGCGGAGGAGGATAAGCTTAGTAATATAATGACTGTTCCAAAGAGTGGCATATCTGCTGACTGCAGTAACTACAGGCCAATCTCTATTCTCCTTGTGCTCTCCAAAGATGCTGAAAAACTTATTTTTAAGCCACTATATAAATATGCTGAATCTAAAGGATTGTTAGCAGATAGTCAATATGCATATAGGAAGCAGCAACGTACCTGAGATGGTCTTTTAGACTTAATATGCCATTTGCACAGGGACCTTGATAAGGGCTTTGAGTGCAGAGTAATTCAAATAGATCTTAGGGCTTATTTCAATGTAATGAATAACAATGCACTTTTTTTTATAAACTTCAGAATCTTGGGAGTAGGTGGATATGCTTTAGGATTACGTCAAGATTACCTTAAAAGTAGTCACCAGCGAGTTGCTGTGGACGGGATCTTTGGTGAACCAAGACCTATTGTGTCTGGAGTTCCACAGAGAAGAGTTTTTGTGTTCTTAGTCTTCTGGTTTTTTTTTTTTAGTATATACAAGTGGTTGCAGCCTTGAAAACAAGATTGTTCAGCATGCTGATGATGCATTACTTGTGGGTGTAATCAAGTCTCCACTTTTGAGAAATAAAGCTGCCCTCAGCCACAATCTGGACATGGACCGGACCAAGGAAAGGTGCAGTCACTGGGATATGAGGCTAAACACCAGTAAAACGAAAACACCATTGATTAGCAGATCTCGTATAGTTTTCCCACACCATATGTATATATATAATGTATATATACATATATATATTATATCTTATTAATTATATATATACATATATATATATATATATATATATATATATATATATATTCATATATATATATATATAATACATAGATATATATATATGTGTGTGTGTGCGTGTATATATATGGCATATATATATATATATATATATATATATATATATATATATATATATACATATATATATATATATATTAATAATTAATTTTTATATCCGAATACCAAACATTATTTTTCCTTCAATAGCAATTTATTCATTTGTCTTTATTGTTTCCATAACATACCGTATTCTTAATACTGGTGTACACGCAAAGCTTGATATCGACTCTGATGTACATGTTCCTATCAAAATCAGGTCTGTTTTCAGAATAAATATAAACACACCCCCTTCATCATAGCTGATTGGTAATAATGAATTTTTGTCAGCTATCATAGTGGAGATGGGTCGATATCGATTGAAAAGATCATAACTCCAATTTGACAGTTAACATCAGCAGCAGAATCGACATCTAAACTAAAGGACAACGTTCGAATCCTGAGGTGCAGTGAATTCAATATCAAACAAAAGTTTGTGGCTTAATATTTATGAACATGAAGTTTCGCGTGCATAAGTGGCCATTATATATAATATATATATATATATATATATATATATATATATAGATATATATATATATACAAATTATATATATTATATAATGGCCACTTATGCACGCGAAACTTCATGTTCATAAATATTAAGCCACAAACTTTTGTTTGATATTGAATTCACTGCACCTCAGGATTCGAACGTTGTCCTTTAGTTTAGATGTCGATTCTGCTGCTGATGTTAACTGATGTTAAAATTACCCCACTTATTATCCCAAAATGTTAGGATGTCATCCACGTATCTCATCCACAGCATGTTTTTGGGTTTTATTGCATTTATTACTGTAGTTTCAAAGTATTCCATGTACAGATTGGCTAAAACAGGACTTACAGGACTACCCATACTACACCCGAAGTTTTGCTTGTAGAATGATTCCCCGAATGAAAATACGTTATTAGATGCACATAATTCAACTAACTTTATTATTTTGTCAAGCGCCAAAGGGAAATGATCTGAATAAGGGGATAATTTTTCCCTTAAAAACTGAAGAACGTCCTGTACTGGTACTTTTCCCTTAAAAACTGAAGAACTGATGAGATACGTGGATGACATCCTAACATTTTGGGATAATAAGTGGGGTAATTTTAATGAATTCCTCTCAAAATTAAACGCATTAGTGCCCAGCATCAAATTTAAAGTTGAATGGGAAACAGACAACAAAATTCCTTTTCTTGATGTTTTAATAATCAGAGACACGACAGAATACAAATTTACCATATACAGAAAACCAACGTTCTCACTTTCATATATTCACTACTTTAGCTATCACGACATTACTATCAAGATAGGTGTAGCTAGCAACCTATTCTTAAGAGCCTTACGAATTTGTTCCCCAGATTTCCTGGAAAAAGAATTTGAACTAATTCGCAAGCAACTTTCATCTTTAAAGTATCCTGACCATATAATTGAGAAAGCAATTAAAAAAGCAAACGTAATTTTCTACCGACCCCCTAAAGACAAGACCAGAGACACGCCCAACAATAAAATAAAAATTCCTCACCTGGAGACGATTAAGAGAATAACCCACACCCTTGGGAAATCCAACCCTTTTGCATTTACCTACCCAAATACCTTAGCCAAATCCCTGATTAACGCCAACAAAAGACATCTCCCAAAGACTCTGGGGTCTATGAGATCCCATGCCAGGACTGTGACCAATCTTACATCGGATTTACAGGTAAATCACTTCCCCAGAGATTAATACAACAGGTATGGACAACAGAACTCGGCTATTTTCAACCATATAAATGAACATAACCATAGAATAAAATGGAATTTGTCACGTGTGATTTATAGCAGTAACTGCCGGTACAAGAGTCAAATGATGGAATCGGCCTTAATAAAAGAGAAGCAGGTAATGAACATCTCAAAAGGCGGGTGGATCTCAGATGTCGTCGACGAAGTTTTCATTCAACCAACGCTTAAGAAGATTAAAGGAAGATTATCAGCGGGGGTGACCTAAATTGGCTTACTTGTGGACGGATCTCTTGGTATAAATACCACCTTTTCTGTAAACTTTTCTCATTCATATACCTGAAGAGAGAGACAGCAGTCTCTGAAATATAGTACTTTTCTCTCTATATTTTGGTGTTTTTATGTGCTCCTTTTATTAGATATATATATATATATATAGATATCTATAAAATATATAGAATTATCTATATAATATATATATATATATATATATATAGTGGGATCATGAAAGGCGGGAATATCCAACAAAGACCTCTACTGACTGTTGTTGAGGTATATGACAGACGCCCTTAGCCTTTTGAAAAATTCAGTTACGTTTGGCACCATTCCTTCCCTTCCTATTTCATTTACTGCGAAAATATGACATGAATGTCATTTAGACCTGATCAATCTCTTTCTGTGAGATATTACCGTATTTGTCATCTTAAGGAAACGGTAGGAGTTCAGCTCACTCATACGTCTAGAAAAAAAATACATCCTACGGAATAATCAAACACAAGAATAAATATTCACAACAAAATTTTTTTTTTCTCTCTCTCTCTCTCTCTCTCATCGCATGCATGAATATCATATGTACGTCCACAGGCGGCAAGCTTGTAAAAGCTCAGCAATACAAAACCCATAGAGGTCTAGCGTAGGAATGATTGGAGCCCATAAATATCGCAAATCCCATTTCTGTAAGTAGATGGCATCGTAGAAATATCTGAAAGGCGTCGATGATAAAAGTCCATATCTCATCCAATATGAGGCAATACGTCTACGTCTTTACCGCACTGTTTATGTGGTTGTCCGTTTCTCTCTCTCTCTCTCTCTCTCTCTCTCTCTCTCTCTCTCTCTCTCTCTCTCGGGGAAGAGGAAACATTCATAAGCTATTTTGTGTCTTTTTACACTGATCATTTCTTAATATTGCTTAACACCAGTCCAAAACATAATTGTAAAAGGGTAGTATGCAGTGGTAAAATGGGGATATTTAGTGTATGGGGGGGGGGGTGGGGGGGGGGGGGGTGCCTCCAGGGGGGCTAATTAGGTTAGAAAGGTAATGTTTGCTTAGGTCAAGACGCGGTTTTCTGGGAAAGGTAAGGTGTCTCAAGCCTACCCTGTCTACCTATTCTGCACTCGTTCTTTGTAAAAATGCACTAAATAAATTCGTTTGATGCAGTCGCAATAATTCTAGTTAAAGAAAATATATATAGCAATATTAACCATATCTTTACAAAAAAGCTTTAGTACATTTCAACAAAAGCTTCATTTTTTATATACGCACATATATGCAGCACACAGATACACACCCACACACATATATACGTATATATATATATAAATGTAATTAAACATACACACTTATATGCATATATGTAATATATATATATATATATATAATATATATATATTATATATATATATTGTATGGTATATACACAAGTGCAAGAAGCGCTTGCACACACAAACACACCCGCACACACACAATTCACAAAAATAAACATTTAGTTTCTGTATCATTAAAACTAGTGAAAGCAAGCATTTTCCATTAAGTTCTGCTAATTATCTTTCTAATTAAATGCTTGCAGTAACTCGATTTGCATTTCTGTGAATAAAATTGAAATATGGAAATATATCAACTTTGAATAGAAGGTGAAGCATTATATGGCAATATACATTTCGATGACCATTCACGTACTTTGTGTGAGTGTGTGTGTGTGTGTGTGTGTGTGTATATATATATCTATATATATATATATATATATATATATATATATATATATATATATATATATATATATATATATATATATATATATATATATATATATATTATTTTATATATATATATATATTTATATATATCTATATTTATATATATCTATATCATATATATATATATATATATATATATATATATATATATATATATATATATATATATCTATTTATATTTGTATTTGTATTTGTATTTGTATGTGTATATATATATATATATATATAATATATATATATATATATATATATATATATATATATATATATTAATAAAAGAAGCCCATAAAAACACCAAAATATAGAGAGAATAGTACTATATTTCAGAGACTGCTGTCTCCCTCTTCAGGTAAATGAATGAGAGAAGTTTACAGAAAAGGTGGTATTTATACCAAGAGGTCCATCCACAGGCAAGCCAATTTAGGTCACCCCCGCTGATAATCTTCCTTTAATCTTCTTAAGCGTTGGTTGAATGAAAACCTTGTCGATTGTATCTGAAATCCATCCTCCTTTTGAGATGTTCATTACCTGCCTCTCTTTATTAAGGCCGATTCCATCATTTGACTCTTGTACCAGGCAGTTGCTGCTATAAATTACACGTGACAAATTCCAGTTTATTCTATGGTTATGTTCATTTATATGGTTGAAAATAGCTGAGTTCTGTTGTCCATACCTAACTGACTGTTAGTGTTTTATTAATCTCTGGGGTATGGACAACAGAAGAGTGAGACAGCAGTCTCTAAAATCTAGTACTTTTCTCTCTATATTTTGGTGTTTTTATGGGCTCCTTTTATTAGATGGAATTCTGTTGTAACAGAACATTTTTACCAGTCATATATATACATATATATATATATATATATATATATATATATATATATATATATATATGTGTGTGTGTGTGTGTATATATATATATATAATATATATATATATATATATATATATATATATATGTATATGTATATATATATATATATATATATATATATATATATATATATATATATATATATTATATATATCACGTTTGCTTGGTTGATTTATTTGTCAACATTTTCTTTCCCTTTTAAGGGTGTATCGTCAGAACGGACGATTCCGACGGTTTGTCAGCAAGTTTTCAAGGATGCCGTTTCAAACTCCAATTCATTTCCTCTTCCCTAGTAAACGCCGGTATCCATTTTGAATATGGATACTGGTGTTTTGTAGTCCGGCTTTGTCCACACCACCCACATTAGCTGACTGCATCTTTCAAAATAAATAAATACAAATTTCACGTATAAGTTCATATGTCAGTTAATAACATATTTAATTCTACCATGGAGCGTGTATCTCGCTATCGCTGTAACTATACCTAGGGGCATAGGTTCGAAACCTGGCAGGGCCAGTTGCAGTTATCAATAATTATAATTTCCTTCACGTATATGTTATTCCCAAGGTAGAGTGAATTCGATATCAAGTGATATATTTGGCTTATCATTTATGAGAATAAGAAAGTTACTGAAATATGTGATGTATATAGTATGTATATATATAGTATATATAATATATATATATATATATATATATATATATATGTGTGTGTGTGTGTGTGTGTGTTTGTGTATGAATGTATGTATGTATGTATATGTATGTAATGTACATGTATGTATTGTATAAAATATAGATATATATATATATATATATAATATGATATATAGTATATATGTATGTATGATATATATATATATCTATATATATATATATATATATATATATAGATATATATAGTGCGTATACAAATTTATCTAAAATAGCCTTGAAAACAATGGAGGGCAAAGATTTGCATTTGTAAAATATTCATCAATATCTCGTGCAGGTTAACACAACTAATCTTCATCATCAGCGTCATAAACACATCAAAACTCGCAGACACATTACTACCCTTACTAAAGAAAATGGCAGCATGTGCTAGTTACCAAGAGAGGCAAAGCGTGGGAAACATATCAGGAGCCTCAATAACTCTTGAATCGATAAATTTTTCGTAACTAGGATAGCAGTTAAATACTGAAAGGCATCTCTGAAGCTCATTAGAAAATAAATAAGTTTCTTGTTAGGAGTAAGCAGCTGAATAATAAGCTTCTCAGAGGTTAGGACAAAAAGATAACACTGGGCTAATGTAAAACAGAGTTCAAAGCAGGTTAAAATAATAAAAATAATACATAAAACCTTTGAATTTTTTATAGCTTGTCAGGCATTTCGCATAATTCGTCCTGTGAAGGTAAAGATCAAACTCAACAAATTTTGACCATATTACGAAAAGAGAGAGAGAGAGAGAGAGAGAGAGAGAGAGAGAGAGAGAGAGAGAGAGAGAGAGAGAGAGAGAGAGAGAGAGAGAGAGAGATCCGTCGTAATTAACGTTACACAACTGGAAAAATCAACAGAATCAATATTAGCATCAGTACGGCTTCAAATAAAAAAGGTCTGTTAATTTAATCAGTATAATGAAAGGTAAATTAAATTCAATAAAAGCACGTGAGATAATTGAAATTTCGGCTTACGATATTACATTTATGTCTGAGCAGCCATTAACTGTAAGGAAATTATGTCATTAAAATTTTAGTGTCTAGCAATACTTATCTTTTACACTGCTTTTATCATCATATACATATATACACAGTTATACATATACACATATACATACATAAATAAAGGTGCAAGCCACGAAGGAAAGATAAACAACGGAGTAGCTGCAATATCTTTCGACTTAACGTCCTTTACTTAGCAGACAAACTGACATACATAAAAAACTGAGAGTACAAGGAAAGGTCGTATAAGTGACAGATAGGGATTATAAGGAGATTAGTACCTAGAATCTAACACACCTGGAGAATGAGTAACCTTTCCAAACAAGCATAAATACCGGTACAATATTAGTCGTGGCCTGTTTCATTTAGACCCTTGTATTTGTAACAAGTTTAAGAATGACATCAGAGATATAATTACAGACTTAAATACAAACTAGTTGCCTTATAGATATTTTCTTTGTATATGTATGTTTAATATATTTTGTGAATAAGTTTTTGTTTACCAAAGATCTGAATGTGGTCAGCTGGTCCCTGTCTGAGCAGTTGGACTTAATCTTTTTGTTCTTAAATTGTACCCATGTTTATGCTTGTTTGGAGAGGTTACTCATTCTCCAGGTGTGTTAGATTTTAAGTACTGATCTCCTTATAATCCCTATCTGTCACTTATACTGCTAAGTAAAGGACGTTGAGTCAAAAGATCTTGTTTATCATTCCTTCGCGGCTTATACCTTTATTTATGCATTTATCACGTTCCAAACTTTCGTGATGCAGTTATACACACACATACACACACACACATATAATATATATATATATAGATATATATTATATATATATATATATGTGTGTGTATGTGATACGTATATATCGTATATACAACATATATATATATACATATAGTATATATATATATATATAATAATTATATATATTATATATATATATATATATATATATATATATATATAATTATATATGTATTGATATACATACATAAAAATATTTTAGGGGTTAGAAGAAAATAATAAAAGGCATCCGTTCGTGTATTTAACATACACTTCTATATGGGTACAATACAAGGTGATATCAGGTGAGGAACGTTGGAAAGTAAAAATGTAGATATAAAAGGATCAGAAGCTGCCAAAATTTCGTAGTGAACAAGCAAGCAGCCCACAAAAAAAAATAATGATAATAATAACGCATTCTCACAGGAAATGGTGCTGAAAACAAAACAGCTAAAAAGTAGTGACATAATTTCACACTGCTAACAACATCTTTTAAAATCCAATTACCAATTTTGTTTAGTCTCATATAAAAAATATGCATGGATATTATATTGTTAAAGTTGGTTTTATCTTTACAAGCAGTACCTTTCTAAAATTTATGCAATCAGCAGACAGATTAAGAATGTTCTTTTGGACATATTTTCCCAGTTAAGCGAGGTTGCTAAATTAAGAGCAACCAGCATTTCAACACTTCAACCGATAAATTTCGTATTACAGTCCTTACCAACAATTCCTCAAATGAACCCTTGGTTTATCAAATGGAGACTTCATTATCAAAATGTTTATTAGGAGTAAATGAATTCTTTAATACAACAGTAATATTAAATTCTTTCAAAAAGAGAAATGTATCATTATAGGGTAAAAGAAATCAATTATTTTAGAACTGAAAGCGTGTACGTGTCAACTGAATGCAATCTTATTTTTTGTACTTTATAAAGCTACGGCAAATAAGAATTTTGATTGTAATCAAAATAAATTACGAAGCCAATTTCGAAAACTGAGACTTGATTGTTGACCTGACCACCTTATTTGAAAATAGTCACTGAAACAAGGATGCCAATATACCCAAGTTGTACGCAATCTTTCAGATAGTGTTCTACAATGTTAATGGTGACGCCCTTAGGAAATGGTAATTTTCCTATTTGTGATCTCAAAGTGAATTGGGAAAAAATATCGCGAATCTTTTGGCAATCTGGAGGCATAAATTTACACGTAGTTGAAGATTTCAACATCTGTAAAGGAATAGTTTTTAAATGTGCAGAGAAAACTTAAAAAATAGACAACTCTACATTTGCCAAAAACTGACATATCATCATTTGTGATGATATGTTTCGAGGTAAGTACAATTTCTTAGGCTGAGAACTGTTTGCTTGTTTAATTAACTGTGTTAATTTTATTTATACTGACACTTTTACGCTCTGACGTGTCTCAGCTGTCTTTCATTTGCACTGTACCTTAAATAAGCTTACATTTAATACATGAAAGAGCTAAGTACCCATGCATATTATCATTTCCTTCCACCTCTTGCAATATATATATATTATATATATATATTATATATATATATATATATATCACATATATATATATACATATATATATATATATAGATATTTATATATATATATATATATGTGTGTGTGTGTGTGTGTGTGTGTGTGTGTGTGTGTGTGTGTGTGTGTGTGTGTGTGTGTGTGTGTGTGCACGCGTGTGTGTGAAAGAATGAACGAAAAATCTGAAATAAATCAGCAATATATCAACGATTCCACAATTATAGGTATATTATCATCACGCTAAATAAGGAAACAAATATAAGACAATAAATCTCGTATGTGCCACTTTAACAATTTTAAAATGTCAATTATCGGTCTAACGCATAATTATGAACAAAGGAAAATAAAAAGAACATCATGCCGAACGTAATGACAGCAATGCTAAATAAATAAATTAGATACCGATGTCCATTACAGACTACGCAACAACTATATACCGTAAACAACAAATAGATCATTTAAATAAATAGTATGATAACCAAGATCAGCTTAATACAAAAATTTCCAGTTTCTTCCTACTGCCAAAACTCTCCTTACCAAATTACGACGAATGCCTAATTTCCACGACAAATTACATCTGACCCATTGGAGATCAATAAGACGAACCTGTTTATACGAATTCCAAATACATACCAGGGAGCTACTGACTATTGCTCGATTCAATAGTATAAATCAATTCCCCGCCCCCTTTCATTCCGTCTTCCCCTTCCTCTGTCTGCGCCCCTTTCCTCTGTCTCGATCCCCTTTCCATTGCCACCTCTGTGAGCTTCCTCGCGCTCATCTCCCCTTTCCTATCTCTATTCATCGGTGTATTCGTTTGAGTAATTCCGACCCTCCATTCCAATGGAATCAAATTATAAAGGGACAAGATAAAACAAACTAGGACGCGGTCCCCAACTGTCCCCTGACCTGAAAATGACCTCTGTGTGACAAATGACGATTTCCATAACTTTGTTGGTGAAGGAAAGCAGTCTAATAACAACGAAGACTTGCAAAAGACGTTCCCATAAGACCCCACACAAATGATAGTTGCTGTGAATTTCCGTTGCCATCTTTCATCGATGTGTGACGTTGAGATCATCTTCCAGCATTTGCGGTCCCTTGAGATTCGTTAAAAAGGGACACGCAAACTGTGGAACTAAATGCATTCTGGGGATTGCGAGACACAGTGCAACTCACTTCCCGCTATAATTTACTTTCTAGCGAATCTCGTAATAAATTGAGCTTGATGGTGATTTGTAAGATTTTCCATTTTAAACTAGTTTGGCGAAATAAGATGGTATGTTTTCTTATTTCGTCAAACTTGTTTAATGAGAAAAATCTTATCAATTACCATCGATGCAGCGTAATTTATATCATCTTTACTCAATAAAGCAGATACACATTATTTACGGCCTTCATCTAAAATCTAAAAAAATAAACAATGACCAAACAAAGTATGTGCAAACAAAAATTACCTCCGGTCTTCAACGAAATAGATGATAATTATCTATATGATGTCCCAATAGGAGCAAACATAATTATGGCTCAACCAAGAACAAAGGAAATGAAGAGAAGTAAATGAAAAAGGGAAGATTACATAAAATACACTCGACTGAAGTTTTATTTGACTGAAGAATCATTTTCTGATCACTTATAAGTGGCAGAACATAATACTTGTTTTCTCATTTACAGAGTACTGAAGATTCTATGAAACAAATGCCATATGGATGTGTGGTGATTATTATAGCAACATAAGCATGAAACCAAGAGTTTGTACCAGGTGAAACTACAGTAACTTAATTATTAAGAGGTAATTACCGCACGATGCAAAAGTGATGACAACGACGTGAAGGAATAAGAAACCGAGCAGGTGAATCGGGGAGAATCAGGTAAACCTGCAAATGATTTAATGTCAGCATATAACACATTGTCAGCCTAAGGGACAAACTGATTATACGATAAACTTAATGCTCTTACCTCAGCGAGGCATGGTGAAGGAAAGAAATAAGAGGCAAAAATAGATCGAGCAGTAATCATATTGCGATATAATTACCGTAGGTAACAAAAGAAGTGATTGCACTAACCTGAAGGAATATCAGAAGAGTCCAAAACCTCGCAGGAGAATCAGGCAACATCGGGTAAACTTGCATATTTATCTGACAGCATATAGTGCACCGTCAGACCCACGGGACTATTTTTTTTTTTTTTTTTTTTTTTTAACTGATAATTCTGTAAACACAATCCCGTTTGCTAACCACTTGGTGGGTTGGTACGGGGAGGGGCCCAAAACGCACACTAAAAGTTATACTGATGCTGGAGAAAAATTTCGTAAGATTTATTGCTTTACTCTTCTTTCGTGTTTAGCGTTGACGAAATGTTTTTTATAATACTCGTTTTGAAAAGTATTGCTAGGTAAAAAAAAAAATATACTATCGCTTGGTTTATCGCTATCTTTAAAACAAAATGACAATAAAAAGAAAGTCTAAATTCATTTCCAGAAGGGAAAAGAAGTTACTACCTCAAAATATGTTACAGCGTAACCCTTCCAGGATACCCATCGCGCCATTTATTGCAAAACAATTTTGTCAATATAACGAACTATAAATTTATTTGGCAAACCACTAATCTTCTAGTCTAAAACAACGAAGTTGCAACAATACGTTTTTCGACAACCACCCAATCAGAGAAGGCGAGGCCATGTCTCGCGCAGTCTGTGGTAAGCAGCCATTTATATAAATCCCTTCCGAATAATTGAACACGAACCCCCAAGACTAAAAGCATAAACCCGAGATTGTAGTCTATATACACATAACAAATTAGGTAAAGTTTTTTCTAAAGCAGGACTACAACTTGTAAGCTGAAATAACTTGTAAGCTGAAATAAATAACAGATATGTCATTATATTAAGAAATAAAAAACTTTTTCCTAAAAGGAAAAAAAAGCTGTAAAATATATCATAGTGAGACAAGGGGAAATGGCTTATCTATCTCCGTGATTTATGGCTAGTCAGATCTTCACTTAACTCCAAGACCTTATTGTTTCGGTAAAAGTGCGTCTCTGTGTCTAACTTGGCCAAGATAATGAATCGTTATCTTAAGTTCACTGAAAAGAAACATAAGCAATTGTAAAATAATGATGAAAGAAGATGAACACAAAAAAATAAGACCGGTAAGATCAAATCAGTTATAAACTAAAAGCATTCTAAACTATATCATAATATAAACGAGAAATATTTCGATACCAGATTAAAAAAACAAATTACTAATGATGTCATGGAGTCTTGGTTCAAGTATCAGGACTTCAGTTTTCAACTAGTCTCTAAAAGACGATGAAATCCATTAAAGACTAACAAAATCTGTTAAAGATTTTGGAATCAGTTAAAGACCGGGAAGTCAATTAAAGATGCACGCTATTACATTTCATGGCAAAGTATTAAACTCTACAATTTCCTTCGGTATAAGTCCTTCCTAAGTTAAAATTCTTTCGCTCCAGACAATGGGACATCTCTAAACATTTTTCAGCACATGATAACTAATGGCTTATATGACTCGAGAGTGTCTAAACAATAGACAGGAGGAGGAGAGACTGAGGGCGAAAAAGGCTGATTTAGATTTCAAAACCATTTTCGCATAATTTTAAATTGTGGCAATTAGGAACTGACCAAAATGATGGTTTCCAGCCAATGAAACTATGGAATCATAGTCATTTTACTGTTAATTTTATGCGTATCTATCGAAGTACATATGATTTTGTTTAAGTATATAAAGCATTAGGACAGATATTGAACACTGGAAACTCACATTACTTGACGTACTTTCCATAATAATATATACATCGATTCAAACGTACATAAAAGCGAACTGTGTTCTTAAACATACGTGTGTAAGCGACAATTAATGGTGCCATTTTTCATACACAAAACACTGAGCGTAAACATAACTTGGAAAGGGCTCATAAAGTGAATTTCTTGAAGCGTACTTAATGAGCAATGTCCAACTGATAACGATACAACTTTATGATCAGACATCTGCATTTAAACCGATAAACTACGAACGACTGAAAGCGAGTTTATAATAGCTCTTATAAACCTTGCTAGGGGGCATATAAAGCGAGGAAGAGTTTAGAAGTGTCTGCTTCATCTAACGTTGCGAGATCTAGTCTGCTTGTAAGAGTTCAGTTTTTCTTTATCTAAGATGCAGCCGAAAAATATTTTAAGTCAACAGTGAACAATAAGGATATCTATGCAAAGAAAACATTAACAAAATGTTCAGCACGTTGGTTAGCCAAATAGAAACAATCGAAAGACCTTCACGCTAAGGGATTTCGCGTCAATTTCAATTCAATGAATGAGATTTTCAAGTCTACCTGGTAAATGAGATATGTTACGTTATGCTTTTTATGTTTGAAAGTCAATTACAGGGTAACTGGCTGATACAAAATATAGTCTCAGACATAGTGTGTCCGCGCCTTTCTTGTGACCTAAGAATGACTCCAGCCAACATAGTGAGGCAGGTAAGTAGGAAAATAATATTACTTCAGTTTGTGATACAGCATGAAATTTGGCACAAGTGCTCCATCTAACTCCCTTTTTTAAAAAATCTTTTCCAAATGGCCGCTAGTTGCTTTGATTTCTGACACTTTGAATAAATCATTGTTGAAATAAATACATCAATTATTATTCAGATAATGTCTTCCTGGGTAGAGGTGTTAATTGAAGGTATCACTAGAGCTCCTACTACTATATTTACCATTATGATAAAAATGGCTTACGAAATGGCTGCCAAGAAACATTTTGTTTGATAACTTTGTAACTTAGAAAGTTGGAAACATGAATTTTTATCTATGCCTACATTATGATGCCACAGAATCGGTTTCTAGCATTTCTCCATTGGGCTATTATCAATATTACATCTTGGGAAGGGACCCCATAATGCTACGAAAAGTATACAAACACAAGACTATAATTGAGTATCAAAAAGTATCTTATCTATCTTCTAGCAGTCTCAATGTCTTTTTTTTAAGCCTGAAATGAACGCAAGATTCTAGAGATGCATAGTGTCACCCTTTAGTGTGACAAAAATCTTATTCAAATACATCTGTTATAGTTACACCTCATATTATGATTGCACTTCACTTAAAGCTACAGAAAGCTGTGCATGTAAACCCAAGTCAGTAGCATTTGCACCAAGCACGGCAACCAGACTTACAGCCACATTTTGCAAGCTGTTCACAACTCTTTGTAATGGTAAACCACCCATTTCTCAAGACAGGTGGACAGACTGCACCCTCCTCCACCTACTTGAGTGACAGTGGCATCTCCAAATCAGGCTGATATCTCCAGCACTCTATCATAGGAAATACTCATGCCATGATCATGAAGCATTTCTACCCGGTTTCTCTTCCTGGTTTTAGCATAGATAGCCGTGCCCATAAACAATGGAAAAGAAGTTTCCCTATCCTTTGAGCGTTGATGTACACTTGTTCCTTCCTTCTGTTTTGAGAAGCAGCTGTATTGCGGAAGGGGCCCGGTCATATTCCCCCCCCAGACATATTCACCCCCTGACATTTTCCTCCTTAGTATACAGCAAGTTACTCAATTACCCCAGTGATAGTTTAAGTGGTTGGGTTGCTAGTTCTGCCAATTCTGTTGATAGCCTCGTTATCACAGTGCATTTGAACAGTGGCCCCCAGGGCCCTGTTGGTTGACACCAAATCTCAGTACAGTCTGCAGACAACATGGAAGTAATCAAAACAAGTAGGGGTGGAAAAAAAATTTGTTAGGAAGGCTACATGTACACGACCAAATGAAAAACCAAACCACGTAAGGGTGCATTAACAACAAGATTAACCCTGGATGATGTGAGAATAACTGTGCCCCATAGCCATGAAGTTGACTGTTTTGATGTTGAAGCAGAGAAGGTACGATGCAGTATTTGTCAAAAAGGAAAAACATCACGAGAGAGTACAACTTCTATACTTGCCACAGCCATTCAAGAAACTCCAGAACCTGTAACAATACATCTAGGAAGAGAAGAGTTTATCAAAAGAAATATCCATCATTAGAAGCAGGGTTCAATACCAAAGGAACCAGTATCGCTGGGAGAATTTCACATGCCTGATGAATGGTCTACAACAGGCGGCAAGCACACAAAGCCCCTTCTGATACATGATAGTGGACCACAGTCCTCAAACAGGATACTTGCTTTTGCAGTGGATAATGTTCTGCAACACTTAGCTATATCTGATACATGGTGCATGGATGGTAACTTTTCCTTAGCCACAAATATATCTATGCAGCTGTATGATGTTATCCGTGTGCCACTAGGTAGTTCTTCAGTTTCAGCTGTTTATGCTTTGCTACCCAACAAACATCAGCGAAACTATGAAGCTATCAT
The DNA here is from genome assembly GCF_015104395.2 of Macrobrachium nipponense. Classification (NCBI taxonomy): domain Eukaryota; kingdom Metazoa; phylum Arthropoda; class Malacostraca; order Decapoda; family Palaemonidae; genus Macrobrachium; species Macrobrachium nipponense. The sequence continues at coordinate 55,568,427 of NC_087205.1, forward strand.
CAAGGCAATAGTAGACAGATGTGAGGAACTGGGATTTACTCCTGATCCAACTGTTATAATCAACGACTTCGAGAAATCTGCCATGAATGCTGTTCAAGCAGTCATCGGTCACCATGTCAGAACACAGGGCTGCTTCGACCATCGTAACCAGAGCACTTGGCGGAAAGTTCAAGATCTTGGTCTTGTGGAGAGATATAAAACCGGGAGAAAATCAAACACTTTGTTGGTATGCTCCATGGTCTAGCATTTTTACCTTTGACTATGTTCAGAAGGGCATAGCATTTCTGAAAATACAACTCTTGAAGGCCGAGAAGAACTAGTTGATTACTTTGATTCAGTTTATGTATCTGGAAGTATTCGTCGTGTAAAGCCATCACCCAATGTTCTATCTACAAATTTGGAATGTGCACGATGTTATCCTGGCAGGAGGGGACCACACAAAAAACATGTGAGAGAGCTGGAATAATGCATTCTCCCACTTGGTTGGCCACTAGCATCCATCTTTGTGGACACTCATAGATGCATTAAGGAAGGACTGTTCTTTGGTGTCCCTTGCCTTGCTTCAGGAGGAACATGGCCAGCCTCCCAAAAAACGTGTCAAACAGTCCACAAGACAACTTCAGGAGTGGCTCTTTGAGATATGCTTAGCTCGACGAGATGGTCAGAGGACTGTAGAACAAACTTTGAGGGCTGTTGGTTATTGTATTCGACCCTAAATATATGAATGTATTGAATATTTTAATCCTTAATGCAAAAAATAAAACTTTTCTTCTGCCTTTGACCCTAAATAACCCACATGAATATTTTAATCCTTAATGTAATTATGTTTTCATTAGTTTTTATTGTTCAACAAAAATACAATAAATCATGCATGACTCTGAGAAACAAACAAACTTTTGCTCTTATTGTATACAGTAGGTAATGTCCAGAGGGGAAAATGCCCAGAGGGGAAAATATCCGAGGGGAAAATGTCTGGAGGGGAATATGTTGCGGGGGGAGAGATGTCCTACGCTCACTGCAGGAGCTGAGCAATAGTCAGGTCTGACTTTGATGAGCCAAACCTTACCTGTGACTTTATGTCTGCTCCAAGTTCGGCAATACTAGTGAATTGGAGCAGACTTCAAGGTATGGCATCATTGATACATCCTTCACCAAAGGTGCAGTCAAACCTGACTGATGATCCAGAATATACTTCCTAGGTATCTTTGCTGCTTTAGCAGTCAAAAGTCTATCTGAGTAGTCCGATCCCTGAGATAGAGCTAAAGCTACATCTTTCTGCAAGGCAAGTAGCACACGTCTTCCTTTCTTGTGTGCTAATTCAGGGACTTCTACTATCAATTTGTCCTTTAATCTTGTTGTATTTACAGTGTGTGAGGCAATGCACAATTGCTCCAGGCGCTGCTGGTATAATTGGGATATGTCTGCAAGAGGAAATATGGCAGGACCATCCAAACTCAAGCTGGTTTCAGAGATATAATTAACCGCTGTGACACAGCCAGTGGATATAAATCTGGTTTTTCACTCTGACACTGTTCTTTCTAAAATTTTCTAAAATGAGACTTTTCCTTATTGTAAAGGCCAGTGAGACATTCAAGATAGCACTTCAGCTCTTGTGTAATTGCATCACCTGCACCTACGTAGTTTTGCCCATAATGTAGTCTCCTACTGAGATTCATGGCCATTACGTGTCAAAGACCATTTTTCACGAAAAAATGCATGCTTCAATGTCATGACTCATTCGACGCTGTTGAGCTTGCTTTTCCTGTGGTTCACTACCTTCAACTGCATATCTTCACATTCTTGCAAGATCAAGTTTTGTATTATTAAATATGACCCTAAAGCTCGTGGTATTTTGCTATGTTTTGTCGCAGTGTTGCCTCTATGCCACTGCCTTCATCCCGTCTTGCTCGGTCAAAGTTAAGTGACATTCAACCAATTTCTTGGAACAACGGCACATAGTTGAAATCATTACATACCCATCATGTTCAGGATTATGATGTACAGAGGCCAAGGGTGAAGTTTGACCTTCATTTTCCTTGTCTTCCTAGCAAAAGACAACATCTGGTCCGGTCAGTCTTCCTTTTGCCTGTGACTGAATTTACACTTAGCATTATGAGCTCTTGACTTAGCTGAGGGGCTATCGTTTTACCACCTTAATCTGATATGTACATTGATTTATGAGACACAACTAGGTTCGATCACCCTACACCTAGCCTGACCATTCATCCAGTGCCATTTAAGTCCCGTTTGATCAGAACATCATCTAGGTTAATACGCGAACAAGCCATGTAGAGCCCCACTTACCGATGGCTCGACTCTGTTGCGTTGGCACCTCCTGTCAATTCAGGGGCAGCCGTCTAACTAGATCTACCAACTAATATATAATCATATATATATATATATATATATATATATATATATATATATATATATATATATATACACACTTTATACCAGTTAATTAATGTGGAGCTATTAGACAGCGTTTGGGACACTAAACTACTAAACTACATAAAAGCAAAGCTAGGTACAGTGTAACGAAAGCAAGATTAGCTGATCCCCATGATGAATTACATAACAATGAAGTCCCCAATGTGCCCTGGTTCTTCGCTGACATTCACACAATTAAACTAAAACTAAAAATAAAACCACCACCTAAATTATATACAGGCTTGCAAACTATTATATTGAACAGGAAGACATTTCCCATGTCTACTGAATCCTGAAACACAATTATTTACGGCTTTTGGCTGCCATATTGGATGCCATCTTTCTTTATATATGCTATATGAAATCTTTATCTTTAACAGAAATATATTTTACCTTTGCTTGGTGACTCCCTAAAATGTATATAACCAAATTAAATGCATAAAAACATGACCAGAGGCACATGAATCCCATGTTAAAACCTTAACTAGCACCCATCTTGAAAAACGGCAGCCATTTTGGAATTTTGAGTGGAAACTCAGTAATTTCCAAAATGTGGCCAATGGAGAAGATGCGTATCAAATTTAATGCTTGTACCATTAACTTGAGTATTTTGGTGAAAAAATGATTTTATCTGCTGCACTAACAAGAAGAACCACATGCACCTATAATATAATAGCAGTGAGCAAACTAACAAAAAAATTCTTCTTAAAACTAGTTCCTAAGCCAGGTCTTATGGATACGACTTTTGATAAATGCTTCTCGATATTGGATGGAGTCTTACTAACCATTCTCGGCAAAAATAATCACGGCGGGAGTAAGGGGACAATTTTATTCTGATATATCACTTAAGATTATTCATCCTCAACCATAGACTAAGTAGAATATGTTATTTCATAGACATGTACTTGAATGATAAAGTAAGTATTGAGGATTTTCCCAAAAATCTGTAACATTCGGATATTCCACATTCTGCAAAATTCAGTGGAAACAGCGTGTCATCTTAGTATCTTCTGTCTCCCTCACTAATTGTCTTCAATTCCAAAGAGCTTAGACCGCCATTACAACGTGTACAGAAAAGGCCAATCTTTTAAAATGAATTACAACTCAGCTGAAAAACTTTTTTTTAGAGTATCCAAGATAGTCTCCCAATAACAGAAATAATCTTTTCATAAATTGAGAACCTTTGCTATAGAGGGAGGCAACGCATTACGTGATATCTGATGATTTGGTTTTGTAGTGTCACAAAAGCTGAGGCAACTTCTTATGCAGCATGAATACTGCTTTGATCACACGGAGACATTTTTTTTTCTGCAAAACTTCATACCAATATAGTCTTTCCGCCAAAACAACATATTCAGGAGCCCTTAAAAACGTCAATGATTAAAAATCTCCACCGGCCTGAAATAAATGACATTCAAATGCTGATGTGGTGTCAATAGTAGTGCCTGTGGATCTTTTCGAATATATTTTGGATTTAAACATCTAGAGTACTTCATCTACCAAATAAAATTCTGTGTTATTGTGCACTGTGGAACCAAAATTACTGAGCACTTTCATCTAGCATTAGCTATCATGGTGCAACGCAACTGAATAGCGTATTCCTCTTTTAAAATCTTTCAAAAAAACACGGCCGGCACAATAAAACATAAAATAAATAACCAAACTTTGGCATTTTCATTGTCTGCCAGTAACTGTATGCTCCCAAAAATGGCAAGCAATCTTAATCTGAAGAACATTATGTGAGGAAATAATAAACTAAGGGTATAATAACCGATTGGGCTCAAATATGGTACCAATATTTGCGCACACAGTAAATTACATTGAATATTACGGGAGGTATTTGCATTACCACTATGTACATGAAATTTTGCGAATTGTAATTAATTTTTTGCATTCTTATTAATTAAAAAAATTATATTTGAGATAAGGATAACCATAGATGATCAGCGTTTCTGACGCAATACTTTGGGCATAAGCTATTCATTTAAAATATTCGCATCAATATTGTGTAAGAACCCTTGAAAATTTACCTTCACTGATCAAATTTTTCACGCAATGCTGAGCAAGTCTATGCCATATTTATGGTCATTTTAACCCTCTGGCTACCAACAAAATCTTTAGTCATTACTTTCAGTAACGATAAATTTAATTTAAACTTCCTTAGGTGCTGAATATCTTTAAGTGTTTCATGACTTGACCAAATCCATGCAATCAATAGGAAAATATTTGCACGGTAGATATTATAACTTCCCTTTCAATTAGCCAATGTATAATTACTATTTTAGGCACTTGAGTACCAAGCTTTTGGTAACTGGTACCAAATGTATAATCTCAAGGGTTTTGTTAAACACTGTTTGCATTCCCATTTCGGTGGGTTCTCAGAACTCCGTCATTTTCATACACCATCCGTCCACAAAACAGTTAAGTTTTATACACGCACACACACACACACACACACACACACACATATATATATATATATAGATATATATATATATATATATATATATATATATATATCTATATATATATATATATATATATATAGATATATATATATATATATATATAATGCTATATATATTATATAGTGTGTGTGTGGTGTGTGTGTGGGAGTTAAGGAAGGTAACACATATAATGACGAAATAAATAAATTAGTTCCACCAGAATCCTACGAGGAAAAAGGAAAGATTTGGGTATACGAAAGTGAGGATTAAAATGAAAGCGCCACACCGTACATACGAGGTCAAGAAACAAAACATCATCTTTTCTTAAATATTTCATCATTTAACTAAATCACTTGCATATTAAAAATGCGCGATATTTAACGCGCGCCACACAAACCGACACATTTATATGTGCATGTGTGTGTATACATGTAGTTGTTATATATATGTATATATACAGATACATACATACATACATGTATACACACACCTAATATACATTATATAATATAATATATATATATGATTAAATATATATATATATATATATATATATATAGACTATATAGAGTTATTTTTCGGTGCAGATATCGCTTGACGTTTCGGACATGGAATTACTGCGAGAGCATGACTGAAAATATTAAACGCTTTTAATTTCTGAACAACCCAGCACACAATTAAAACGTCATTCAAAAATACAGGAAACGCTACCACAATTTTCATTTCGCAATTGTCTACACCAGACACAGACGCCCCTTAATTTACTCTTTTGAAATTAATCTCGGGATGCGTAATCTTTGACCCGAAAATATGAAAAGCTGCTACACCTGACGTAAACATGTGAATTTGGGAAGCACAGATTAAATCTTTCTACCTCCCTTTTATGGGCGTTAGTTTGATCACAAACGCTATTCCACGCTAGCCGGACTCCCAAGGCTTGTAACCTTTACTCATCTGCCTTGGGTCATTTCGTGGTTAGTTCATGCAGCAAAAATTGTGTAGTTTCTACTCAAGTCCACTTGATTAAAAATCACTGCGAAGTCAGAATGGAACTGCGGAAGTTCAGATATTATCTTGTAACTAAATCCCAAGAGCCAAATTCCGACTGTCTATTCAGCGTTGCCAGCTCATCTGAGGAACATATCAGGAGTGAGCGTAGATGCGTTTAAGAATAAGCTCGACAAACATAAATATCTAAGCTGCATCCCAGACCATCCAAGATTGGAAGATGCAAAACATACCGGACGATGCATTAGCAATTCTCTGGTAGAAACTAGGGGTGCCTCACACTGAGGGACCAGGGGAAACCCGAACAAGCTGTAAGGTCTGTAAGGTAAGGACAACTTCCTCAGACTCGAGGTAATATACAATAATTACTTCCTAAAACATGAAGCTGGTAGATCTAATGGTCCAACAACCCACTGGTTACATTAGAAAAATTTACCATGTTGTAGGTCTTATTAATGAGAGAGAGAGAGAGAGAGAGAGATTAGGGGAGCTTTTCACGTAATAGTAACTTAACACAAAAGCCAAGACTATTTCTTGTTCCATAAAGCAATTCTCTGATAAAACCTGAAGAATGAATAAAAATTACCCGAGAGACGAAGGAAGAGACAAACAGCAACTTGTGCACAGGAAAATTAAATTCTTTTAAATGGCATTTGTTTATCCTGAAAAAATATTTTTTTCTGGTTAAATATATCACATTATCTTGCAAAGAATAACATAATAAAGATAGCCCTTATTCCAAAAGTACAAGAGTTAGCTGATGCCTACAAGGCCAAATCAGCGGATCCATACAAAATGCGCAAGCATAAACTCAAGAGACAATGCTATTCGCTTTGCTAATGTGTCCGCAAAAGGAATAACATAATCTTATGAATACATATATATATATATATATATATATATATATATATATATATATATATATATATATATTATATATATTACATTATCTATATATATGTTAAGTATATCTATTCTATCTTACATTACCAGTCCCACTGAGCTGATTAACAGCTCTCCTAGGGCTGGCCCGAAGGATTAAATATTTTTACGTGGCTAGAGAAACCAATTGGTTACCTAGCAACGGGACCTACAGCTTATTGTGGGATCCGAACCACATTATATCGAGAATTGAATTTCTATCACCAGAAATAAATTCCTCTGATTCCGCGTTGGCCGAACCGAGAATCGAACTTCGGACCACCGGATTGGTAGCCGAGCGCGAAGTCCAATGGTCCAACGAGGAGCTGTCTATAACATTTATATATATATATATATTATATATATATATATATATATATATATACATATATATATATATATATATATATATATATATATATAATAAATATGTGTATGTGTGTGTTTGGTGTGTGTATATTCGTCACAGACATTACTCCTATTTTTCTTCAAAACATTCGTCGATATTGTGTAATTTTATCTTTATAATCATGAAACACTATTAATTTATGTTATAACATAACAACGAATTCCGACTCCAATGTTGTATATATATTCTGAGCTCTTTGTGATCATTGGAATTGTCACCAACACTTATGTTTGAAACACAAGAGAGACATGTGAAAAGTATCTCTTTGTTAATCAGTATCTTATTAATCCTAAAGCGCTTGAAAGTTTTGTCATACTCCCCAAAGGTAAAATAAATAATAATGTATATAATTTACTTATTTTAATCCTCATGAGATGATACTAGGACTTTGGTTCAGGAGCTTAAAATGCTTTCATTTTTGCTCTTGCAGTTATGAAAATTGATGTGGCCTTAAATATGAAGCTACAGATCAACTTAATTTCTCATTACATCTTCACACTATATAAACAGAATAACGTAAAATAGGACAAACCTACTCTCACTATCACGAGTAAAGTTTATGTTTTATTCATACAATTATCTTATAGATGGAAAATAATATCATTGACAGCAAAAGATTTTTCAACATATAACTTTTACAAGATACGGAGTAAAAAGGGAATTTCATTGCAGTGAGACTAGACCTGGGTGTTACACTTTCGCCTTTAACAAAATTCGTCGACATTAGATACATACATAAATACATGAATATATAAGTATACATAAACGCACATTGTGTGTGTGCGCGCGCGCCTCTTTCACATTGCGTTCAAAATTACTAAAAATAACGGAATAAAATACATCAGTTGTTAAAGACCCAAATCGTCCTATCTTGGAAGGCACTTAATCTGGGGAGCCAGTTACAAAGATCATTATGTCTCATCCTACTCTTGGCTTTCGGCCAAGCTTTCTATTATCTAAGAAATCCGCTTTGGCTTACTTTAAAGCCACCACCGCAACTTCACGTTGAATAGAACGCGCGTCGAGTTTGTAGGGTGGGCCAGGGGTGTAGGACGTCCAAGGGTGTGGGGCGAATTGGGCAAAGCTGCATCGTGAGGAGAAAGGAGGATATAACGAGGTGGAGCAAACCTAGAGGAAAATACGTGAAGACTAGAGAGTCGATATGAGTTGAGGAGAATAGTTAACAAGTGGTGGTAAGAATAGGATTGTCCGATAAGAATAAAATGAATGCTTAACAAAGCTTTAAACTATAGCAAGTTTGGCAAAACACACGAGGCGAAACATACGCGAACCCTCCTATAAATAATCTGTTGCATCAGCTCAAATGAAACAATATAAGTTGTCAATAGTAAGGCTGGTATCAGCAGCAGATGAACGCGTGTTCGATTTCCTAGTGGGTTGGGGCGCTGTAGACAAGTTCCACGATGGCCCGTTGTACTTTTACTGACCCTAGCAATGAATATATTACCTTTTAATTAGTTTTCTAATCGGTCGCGGTTACTAAGCGGATGAGCGTGGAGACAGCAACCTTACATTCTCTGAAGCCTCGCTCCACGAGGGGAGATGTACGCGGGATTTCATATATCAGCAAAGTCCTGTAGTAATCAGCCACACGCCATCATAGTTTGCAATTTTCCTTACATTGAACCACTCGTCCGTTCTTTGTACCACTACCCCGCCAAACATAAGCAATTTACTCGGTGTCTGACAAGAAAGACACTCACATGTTAATCTTGGAGTTCATGTCCTGAAAGAAGAAAGGATGAAAGAAATGTAAAAGGAAATTGGATTCATATCAACGCATGTGATAAGCTGGTAGTTCATCCAGTCCAGAGGATGATACGGCATGAAGCTTTGAGAGACGGTTTGACGTCAGTTGTCTGGCTCTTGCATCAGCCTTGAATTCCGAAATGCTTCGCATATGAATGTTGAATGAAATATCGAAATTAATTCGTCAGCATATCACTCGTAAATCGCCAATCAAATTTACCTCAAAATTTAAACTGAATGGAATGTAGATGCATCACTGTACATATTCAGCACACTTGTATCCAAATCTCTATGCGAAAACCATTGCACTCGCGCACGCCCACAAACACACACACACACACACACCTAAATACGCACATAAAAGAGCTCATCACTCAGCAGCGTCCTAAGAAACAGTGTACCGCGTAACCAACAGTTGAACTACTTCTGTGACACCAAGCAACTCAATCAAGACAACCAAAAAAGAAACAAGTGCTATTTAAGCAATTATATTATGTTATAACTAGCAAATACAAGTAGAAAAAAATTTATATGATGTTATAATCGTCATATATACATTATTGGTATATATATATATATATATATATATATATTATATATACATATATATATATATACACACAATATATAATATATATATATTAATAGGAATTTTAAAACTTTGTAAAAAAATTATTTCTAAAGACGTATAACTTAAAAATCCCACGAATGATCCCACGAATGGCTCTTAGAAAATATTAAAGAAAATAGACGACCTTGATACGTCTATTATCACGTCTGCTTGTTTTAAGAATGAAAGCAATATTGAAAATATATAAACTGTAACTTGAAATTCATAATTATGATAATGGTATATTAATCAATCCACAAGAGAACATTCTACAGGCTTTGTTAAAAGTGACTAAAATAAAATGCAAGGTTCTCAATTTAGAGAAAAAAAAAAACAAAAAAAAAATCACACACACAAAGACTACTGGGTTAATACATTCCTTCACCCTCACCCAAATAAAAGACAAAGGACTTATCTATCGTTTTAAATATATATAATATATATATATATATAATATATTCATATACATAAATATATATATATATATATATATATATATATATATATATATATATATATATATATATACACTATATATTGATGTCTGCAGGAACCGTAGATAAGACAGAAGAAAGAAACTGGATTAAAACCATCGAAACCAAACGAAACTGGAAAAGTAGTGCCATGTCAAACAGGCTTAGGAAGGATAAATAGCCATTTCATGCACTTGTATTTTACGACCTTTCTTCCCCTTGGAAAGGGCAAAGACCAACCCCTGCTTGCCTAAAGGCTTTTGTCAATAACAAAAGTATTCGTCGACACAAAGGAATGAGAGAGAGAGAGACGAGAGAGAGAGAGAGAGGGAGAGAGATAGGAGAGAGAGAGAGAGAGAGAGAGCATGTGGAATTGGGTTGGTAGCGACCAGGTTCACTTGTTTCTTCCCCGGATGATTTAGTACTATTGCAGTCTTCCTGTTGTCTAGGAAAGTGGTGCTTGTCTGGTCTATATACGGAATTCGCTTTTATTTGTAATTTTTTCTTCATTTGCTGACTGAACCTTCCAACAATCTGATGTCTGTCACGCACCATACAATAATAATATAATAATAATAATAATAATAATAATAATAATAATAATAATATTTGGTAGAAGACCCTCTTTTAGGCAAATACTGTTAAAAAGAATGGCAGAATTAAGCGAGTTGATTTTATATATTGTTTTTTCTATTTTCCTTACAATTCGCTTCTCAGGCTCAGAAACATCGCTGAGCCTGAGAAGCGAATTGTAAGGAAAATAGAAAAAAACAATATATAAAATCAACTCGCTTAATTCTGCCATTCTTTTTAACAACAATAATAATAATAATAATAATATCCTTTATTTCAGCTCACTGACTTTCCAACAATCTGATGTTTGCCACGCACCATACAATAATAATAATAATAATAATAATAATAATAATAATAATATAATAATAATAATATTAACCTTTATTTCAGCTCAGGGCCATATACATTGAATATACAAAATACAGACAGTAACATACACACTCTAGATACAGGAGACAACATGATAAAAAAATTAATAGACGGCACTTATCCACACAAAAGCTGAGGAAGCATAAAAAATACTAATCATAATACTGGTAATAACAGTAAGCATATTGGTGAGAAAAAAAAAATGCATTGAGAATTATAATAGTAACTTAAATTTCATTAGGTGGTTACAGTAGTCAGGTCGAGAGGGTTAAATACGAAAATTGAATGTAGAAAAATTTTAAGTTGATAGTATTCATAGTAATAATGAAAAAGTATAAAATATCAGCGATAAATATAATAATAATGACAGATTCAGCAGATGACATATTGCCAATACAGAGATTAAGTCCTTTAAGGGACAAAGGCCTCATTTTCCCATCTTTCCCACAATTTAGATCTTCTTGCTTCACTCCTAAGGATGCTTTGTATGAGCGAGTTGCTGCTGTTTCTCACTCGGGTTATCAGACTGGACATTGTTCACCTTACAACGATTTTTAAATTGTTTCTAATTTATTATCATCATAATCAATACTAGTTTTATCGGTAACAGATCCTAAGACTTTAGGAATTCTACTTTGAGTTTTCTTGTTTATCCACAACATTAATTCTATTAAGGAGTTCGGTTTTAAAATTCTAACACAATACGTAATATAGTGAATCCTAGTGAAGAGGATCCATAATTAACGCAATCTCACCCTAAAACCCTCACTATTAAACCACAAAACTCAAACAATCACACAATTAATTCTTGCATCCTCCCGTTAATATCTTTTCTATCATCTCTGTTTCCCATTACTTCCCACCGCATACCTTTCGATTCTCTTTTCAGATATTTCATTTATTTTCTACTCATCTTATTCTCCCCCGAAGACGCAAAAAATAAAAACATGTAACTGAGAAACAAAAAAAAAAGGAAAAGGAAATAAAAAATAAATCTTTGTGCTTGAGATTGACTTTCCTTTCCAACTCCTCTCCCCACTATGTCCTCCTACCTCTACCTCCTCCTCCCCCTCCTCCTACACCTTTTATACCCACATCTCAACCCCTGGCCTTCCTCCTCCTCCTTCTCCCCCTCCTCTTCCCGTCCCGCCGGGCAGATGAAAATGAAACAATAGAGGATGTTGCTCTTTTTTGTGAACTAAATCAAAATTGGGATGACACTTCATCGCCTATTTTCCTTTCGCTTTGACGACAGGAAAACCATTAAAAGAGACACGTCGAGACAAAAGGGGAAAAGGCGCCATTAAAATTCTCTCTCTCTCTCTCTCTCTCTCTCTCTCTCTCTCTCTCTCTCTCTAAGAGGAAGCAAGAAAATAGTGTCAAAATTTAATTTCTCAAAACAAAATGACTACCTTCACTTGTTTCTTTGTCGTGAAGCCGAGTATTTTGCAGCTGAAAAGAAACTAAGTAGCTAGAAGACAAAGAGAAATAAAACTTTAACCTTTTACGTAAAGTTGCAAATTCATATAACAAGATACACAGAACGCTATGAATCCACAAATGAAAAAGTCATCTTTTTCTTGGCACCAGACACACATTGGAGTCTGTACGCTGCTCGTGGATTGTAGTCCCAGACCAGCTCACACATGCGCTTGTGTACTCTTATGACTGCATTGCCCGTTACAAGATAAATGGATATTTAATATATGCCTTAGAAAAAGTAAAAGTGATCCAGGTGAAATTTGCGCGATAAAAATCGCCTCAAATGAAAATAATTAGTCAATCCAAAAAACAATAACAAAAACTAACATTAAAGTTAAAGAAGTAGAACAACTAAAACAGTTTATGCCAACAAAAATAACTGTGCATGTTAAACAATTTTATTTTGTCGTAAATTCTCCATTCTTTGTTAGTTAAAGTTACTCCTTTTAAACATAACTTTCCGTCCACTTGAGAGCCACGCGGAGTGACTTAGAAGAAACGGAATACGAAGAGGCCTTTAGGTTTTGAATGGACAGCGAGAAAGAAGACAGGAGAGTGCTGTCATCCTCCATCCTATAATGATAATATATATAGAAACAGAAAATACCCTTTGCATAGTGCAACATAAAAGAAAAAATGTGTATATTCATAAAAGTTTAAATGGATAGCCGGGCTGACCTTTCCAGCACATTAGATATCCGAGACATTTCTTCCTAAACGACGAAAAACGACAATCTCCATGACAAACGAAGCGAAATATGATGGCGTATATTTGGTGTCTTCTTCTTCTTCTTCTTCTTGGTACATCTGAAACTGTATCTATTTAAAAGTTTTCTCTTTTGGGGAGCTCGGATTAAAATGACGTTCCTACATTGCCTCCTTATTCTTCCCTGCTCCTTTCCTTCTTTGTACGTCTGAGGACTTTATATAACAAATTTTGTTTTTAGGTTTTGGAGGCTCTTGTTAAAGTGCCGTCTTGTCAATTGTTAGGTTTGTTGCGGAATGGAGGAACGTCGCTTGCGGGACACTGAAAACTCCGCCCTCTAATGATGTCTTAAAGTGTTCCAATGCAGAGCTAAGAACTAAAAAAAAAAATGTGTTAAAAAGGCCATCCTGCAGATATTTCTTTTCTTACTGGCGCTTCCAGCTACCTGAGCTGGCAGGATAGCTGAAAAGAAAAATGCAGCAGTTGTATGGAGTAAGTGTTTTGGCATTGTCACGAGGCCCTTTTCCGAACACCCCATTTACTTGGATGCACAGCATTTTTAGTCACCGCTTTCGATTTTCTTTTCTTGTCACTTTCCACCCACACAGACACGATTTCCTAAATAAATGCAGTGCACTTCTTTTGTCGTTCCATCTCCCAACAATGAAGAATTTCAAAGTCGCAAAATGAAATGGAATTTTTAGGAGCCGGTAAATTCGAACCTTTCTGTCTCTGGGCCTTTCTTTTCAGCTGTATTTCCGGAAACAGTCCTCGGCTAAAGTCCTTGAATAATGCATCTTAAATTACTCAATCCTGTAAAAGTCTTCGGCTTTCCAACGAACTAATGCAAGTTTGACTTTGTATTTGGAATCTCATTGCGTACAGCTGCAGGCAGGACTTTTTCTTAACATATTCATAAAATGACATAATGGTATCAGTGACTTGAATAAAGCAACGAGAAACTGATGAAAGATTGTTTTATAGCTAACATTTTATTAATCAAAACATTTCCGTTACGACTAGATTCCAAGGTCCTTATATTATACGAGTGATAAATTAAGCTATTTATCGGATAGCCTAAACCAAATAAATGAAAATAAAATAAGGGAGCTTGAAAAAAAATTTATATTAATAATAAATAAGAAATACGAGAAAAGGGCTGAATGGACCTGGCAATCATGAGCATACAAAATCCTACAACATGACAACCAACCCCAAAATTTGAAACTACAAATCAAAGTTCCATTCACTAAAAAGATCCATCATTCCTGTATATGCATTCCTTCAGTCAATCACTGTCAGTTTCAGTGGAGGGATAAAACACAGAAACCTTTATTTCGAACCCAAAATGGAACAGTCTATTTCACTGGTGTAACAGAAAACGAAAATAAAAGCCTCATATTTTCATTCCGGACTCTCTCTCTCTCTCTCTCTCTCTCTCTCTCTCTCTCTCTCTCTCTCTCTCTCTCTCTCTCTCTCTCGTACGTTTATAAATGCACCTAGGAAACTATTCTAGGTAAATTTACTTTCACAGATAATATTCGTGATCGTGTAAGGAACTTTGGAAAAACAAGTGTTCCTCTATAAAACAAATCAATTAGTTCAAAACAATTACCTAACATCCAAATGGCGTTACAGCTGTCGATAAAGACCGGAAGACAGATTTCAGAAGTCAAGGTATTATACTGCCCACTGTACAAGGGCCGGCGTGGATATCACGGCTTAGTATGAGCCACTTCCGAAGCTAAGGATGTGGTCAACCCAAGCCCTTATACACAATGCAACAGCCACATACTTTATACGGCTTCATTACTGCTGCACGGTAAATTCTGAAATTCTCAATACCAAATGCACTGTTTCTTACTCATTTTTATCATTTAAGTACCGGTATTAATTCAAAATCATACAATATGAGGAGGCGATTTCATGGTAATAGACGGCTGAAACAATTTTTCGTTACCAAGTCACTATTACAAAAGAAGAATCATTGGAAACTTAATACAACGTGAAGGTATTTTGACTATGAGAGGGTTCCGTATATACTGATAGGACAAGAGAAACATTCTTTACCAGCTCACACCTACTTTGATCCACAGTCCGAAACGGACAGCTCTCGCCAAAGACTTGCAATAGTCTCAATGTAAAATATGAAGAGGATGTAAACGAAGATATGGACAAACACAATTTTAGAGGCTACTCCATTTAATAACACCTCATTCTGATGAAGAACCATTCATCTCAAAACAAGCGATACATAAAATTTCGCCACACCTATTGAGTGAATAATACATAAATAACAAACACTGTTGGAGAGAGCTTCAGGAATTTATGTATGATCTCTAATGCAGCAATAAAAGCACCTTTACTGACATCAATTTGCGAGGAAGAAGTTGTAGATGTAAGGTGGGTCAGGTATGGGATGATCTAGACAAAGGGGAGGATTAACAAGGTCACCGCGGGATGAAATAGCAAATGGACTTTTAAACCAGACCCTGCCCACATAAGGATTACTGGACAATTGTACAAACGTTTACGATGAAAAAATACATCCTCTTGTTATAAAAGATTTACAATACTTCAACAAAGGATATAATTAAAGGCTTGTTGGAATAAGCTCGAAATCAAATTTAATTGCTATTTACACGATACATTACCCCCTCTTCTCTCTCTCTCTCTCTCTCTCTCTCTCTCTCTCTCTCTCTCTCTCCTCTCTCTCTCTCCGGGAAAAGTTGATGGGAGAGCTCAAATACTACCACCGTATGGTTGTATAGATACACCAGAGGCAAAGATTTTCGGCAAAGATTTATAGGAATCCCCTTATAAGAGAGGCCTAAAAACCCCAACACGCCCATGGCCATAGCGTAGCAGGTACTGATAATAATATTATTTACATTTTGAGATGGTATTAATTACATTTCTATTCTACAACGAAATCCGTAAACTCTGATGGGCGATCCCTGGACAAGGCTTAGTTGAAGATTTATTTCCACCTAAACATGGTTGAATGAAGTATTATAATAGTTTCCAATTTCCCATAAATCTTAAATTTGATCGTATTCGGTGCTTGCCGCTATTACGCGATGAAAAATGAATATATAAACTATTTTAATGAATTACTTGCAGCACTGACCGTTATTCTGATTTCATAATTAGAGTAGAACCAGGATTCCTATGATCTCCACTGTAAGCAAAAACGAACAGTGACGTAATGCGAAAATTTTGTCATAAAATGGGACTGCTTAAGGAACAAGGATCTTCTGCAAAAGCATTTTAAGTTGATACAAGCCAAAAGAGTCTTGTCTATGAAAGGGAATATGTAAATTTTTCCTTATTCAAAACACTATCTAAAACCAGAGTGTTATTCGTTAATTCCCGCCAGGTAACACATGGATTTAATCCTTTAAATTTCTATCTGCTTAATAAACAAATTATGAATTCATGTTAGCCTCCTACAGACTACGGGTCTCCAATCCGCATTTTCTAAGCGTAAAGCCTTCATTTGAATTGATTTTCGTTGCAATGCCCTCCAATAACAAAAAACCTCGGCTTTCGTGCATCAGCATTATCACGTAAACAAATTCAATCACTTTAATCAAGACTCTTCCTTGGTAAAATAAACATATAAATACGTAATTGAGTTAAACAAATAAAAGAACCTCATATATATCACTTTAATCATTAAATCAGTAAGACATCAATGCACATTGCAAATTCCTGGAAACAGTGGCGTTAATGTGTGCAAGCAGTAGCAGCTGAGAGAGAGAGAGAGAGAGAGAGAGAGAGAGAGAGAGAGAGAGAGAGAGAGAGAGAGAGAGAGAGAGAGAAATTTGGTTTTCCCGTTTCTTTTCTTGAAATCAACAGACGTTCCCTAACAGTTCCGGTTCTTTCGGGTACCCACCATTTGCCACAAAAGCTACCGGACAATTCCTGAAGGCTTCTACCTCAGCTAAAAAAAAAAATAATAAAATAAAAAGGAGGAAAAAAGTCTTTGTAAACATACGAAACAGCAATTAGATACGTATTCATGATTCTTGCATTAATTACAACCACAATGTTTGTGGAAGGCCAGCCTTCGCCAATGCTTAGCAATCCGACTACGAAAAGGTCCCTTCGAAGTTCCCAAAATTTACATAGTTTCTCTCCTACTGTCTAACCACATATCGCCAGTCACAAAGTGCACCTCTGGTAAATTACACTGAGCAACTTGGATCAAATCCTTCACATACCGTTCAAGATATATTAAATAGTAACTGGTGAGCTTTTCTTGCTTTATTACGGAAAATACTAAATGTATAAGAATATTTATTCCCAAATATAAAATTAATATCGAAAATTTTCGAGAAATCTATGCCGTCACATATATAGAGTTGCTTACACAACATGCGTAAACCTTAAAATTTTCCCCCACCCCCAACCCCGGAATTGGTTGAATAAGAAACTTACATGTATAACTGATTTATTATATCCGGCATACAATAACCTCATGATAAATTAATTCTGAATGCATTATTTGTTCCTTTTACTTAAAAATAAAATTCATTGCGCTCAATGAGCTTGACAGTCACAGTTTTCAATACACTGAATCAGTCAGTTGCTGTGGAAACAGATCACTTAGGGCATGTAGTAAATACGTCATTGGTACACATTTTTCTTTATTTCTTACATTAATAAAAACAGCTTCATTGTGAACTGTCTGTTTATAAGAACTGTTCATTAAGTTCTTGTTCATTCATTTAGTTAGCTTTAAACAGTAACAAGTAACTACAACTATAAATTTACCTTTTTCGTTAATGATATTAAAACCGATTTTAAGCTTGAACCCTTCAATTGCATCTCACCCACTTCTTACTTTAACCACGTTACATAGTCCACTGACCCTGGCCTTCCGTCCTCCGGCCAAGTGTCAGCCCGTGCAACAACTGAACTTATCCGAATGTCCTGTACATCGAACGCGAGATTTTTACGTTAAAAGTAAGTATGCCGAATTATCTTACTTAGTGCAGGAATTCTTACGTCAGATAATTAAACATATTTCGACTGTAACCATCTTACTCAATAAAGTTAAAATATGAACAAATTCTAGCATAATATTTTACAAAATAGAATGTATTTTTTGGAAGAGAGAGAGAGAAAAAAAACAAGAAAATGGCCCATTCAGAGCACACACACACACACCTAAGGAATTATTTATTTCTATAATACTTTGCGATCTACATGGGAAGACTGAAAAGTTCTCTCCGGTCTTGCCACCTGAACTCACTGCTTTCAAATATTCCTTGAACTACACCTTCAATCTCCGGGTAATACTCGTCGTATTCACCAGAATCAAATCTTGTCGTTTTCTGCTAGGCAAGGGCGGTGTATGGCAATGCCACATCAAACTTTCACTATCAGTCTGTTCGGTTTGAACGCACAACTGTCCTAAAACCTGCTAAACTAATCAGTTCTAGAACTATTTGATTTTATTAAGATCTTTCGTAATATTGTAAATCTTACAAACAATGCTTTTGTGGTTCTTAAACGTGACAGATTTTGCCTACTTTGGCATTCTTAAAGGTTTCACGGTCAAGCTAAGCTGCCTTCGGCGCATGTAGAGGTCGGATTCCAATTTAAGAAAATGACAAGTATTAAAATAAAAAAGAAATCCATTCACTGAAACGATATAAGAAATATTCTTATTCGCACAAAAGAAAAAAAGCTGCACTTTTAAATATCGTGGAATATTCCTCAAATATAATAAGTATACATACATTCGCACAAAAGAAAAAAAGCTGCACTTTTAAATATCGTGGAATATTCCTCAAATATATATATATATATATTATATATATATATATATATATATATATATATATATATATATATATACATATATATATACTATATATATATCATATATATATACATATATATACATATACATATACTATATACATACATATATATATATATATATATATATATATATATATATATATATATATATATATATAAAGGTTTTTGCCACGAAGGAAAAAAATGAAAAGCCAGATAGCCAAGCACTTTCGGTCCAGTTCGACCCTTTACTCAAGAAATTTACTGGAATCAGCAATTATACAAATCACTAATAAAAATAACCTAAATTTTAGTCCTGGAATGTACCATTTGGACCCGTATACTTGTAGTTTATGAAGGACCTTAAAATAAATGCTACTAATAAATTAGTCTCTCATGTATATAGCTATTATTTCTCTCTCTCTCTCTCTCTCTCTCTCTCTCTCCTCTCTCGCTCGATATTCTCTCTCCCTCTCTCTCTTGCTCGATATATTTATATTTTTTTTTTTTGGGTTTTTTTATTAATAATTTTTTTTGGGAACATTAATGTAAATTTCATGAATATAAGTTGTATATGCCTTCTTTTTTTTCAAAATGTATTGTTTTCTGGGTGAATCATCTGTTGACCGCGTGTGTATCCTTCAAGGTGAGGCTGCCCTGAGGCGTTGCCTCGTTTCTGTAGAGTGAAATCGACCTTATTGCTAATCTTGTAGTGTCAGTTTGGATATTAAGCCTACCTTGACTATGTTTTTTCCTCTGTAAGATCAGTTGTGCCTGAGTAAAGGGTCGAACTAGACCGAGTAGCTTGGCTATCTCGCTTTTCATTTTTTTCCTTCGTGGCAAAAACCTTTATTTATTCATAGCATCACGTTTTATATACTTCGTGATCAAGTTATTCATATATATATATATATATATTTATATATATATATATATATATATATATATATATATATATATAATGTGTGTGTGTGTGTGTGTGTATCATATACGCTATATATATAAATAAATATATATATATATATA
Organism: Macrobrachium nipponense; assembly: GCF_015104395.2. Taxonomy (NCBI): domain Eukaryota; kingdom Metazoa; phylum Arthropoda; class Malacostraca; order Decapoda; family Palaemonidae; genus Macrobrachium; species Macrobrachium nipponense. The sequence goes on from NC_087205.1 coordinate 55,588,468, forward strand.
TATATATATATATATATATATATATATTATACGTATATATACTTATTATATTTGAGGAATATTCTACGATATTTAAAAGTGCAGATTTTTCTTTGTGCGAATAAGAATATTTCTTATATCGTTTCAGTGAATGGATTTTCTTTCTTTTTTTATTTCAATACTTGTCATTTTCTTAAATTGGAATCCGACCTCTACATGCGCCTAAGGCAGCTTAGCTTGACCGTGAAACCTTTAAGAATGCCAAAGTAGGTAAAAATCTGTCACGTATGATATATATATATATATATATATATATATATATATATATATATATATATATATATATATATATATATATATATATATATATATATATATATATATATATATATATATATATATATATATCTTACATACATTTTACAATACATATATTAACATAAACCATAAAATACATACATAAATATATATATATATATATATATATATATATATATATATATATATATAAAAATATCCATATTATTATATATATATATATATATATATATATATGTATATATATGATGTGAATAACTACATCTTGTTTGCATTGCAATTGTTACAAGTTACGAGAAAATTCTTTTGCTTGGTACATCTTGATGAATAGGTCTACACAGAGATTATTATCATTGCTCAGGGTAAGGTATAAATGGAATAAACGCGGTCACTTTAGTAGCGAGGGATGAAACACCTAAAACGACAGAAAGGATTGGAAATTGTACAATAGACATATCAACCTCTTCTCTTACGCCAGCAACTCCGCCCTCCCACCCCCTACTTCCCTTCCCCCATTTCAAGAAAATGCAGGAAGCATTCTTGCGACATTCCTATTTCAGCCGTTTCTTGAGGAGGTGTGAGGGAAAGCAATCTAAGCAGCAATGATAGCCAATAAATGCTTACTGTTATAGTGTTAAGGTATTGGAGACTTCGGAGGAATATTACTTGTTACATATTTAAATCAAGTATAAAGAAATTTTGCGATTTTACCTTGTATATAAACTGTTTATAATTGGTTTCGACATAAAAGAAGTTCTCGCAAAACTAATATCACACTAACTTTATAGTAAGTAAGCTATAATTGAGAGAGAGAGAGAGAGAGAGAGAGAGAGAGAGAGAGAGAGAGAGAGAGAGAGAGAGAGAGCGCTGACGAAAACGACAGAATACGAAGAAACTCCCAAGTCCTCAAGAGTCAAGAAAAATATACAAAGCCGTCTCATATTTTTATATACTTCTCCCCCTTCCCCCTCCCTCTTCCTCCTTCACATATGTCATCTTCGCAGACTGAAAATATCGGAGGTCCTTCAAAAGGAGTCGGTAAAAATTCCCAAAGCTAATTCCAGGTTGTGTGTTTTGAATAGACATAACGTGAATTTTTAATCTCTCTGTCTCTCTCTCACTCTCTTGCATGTACACACACACACACACACACACACAACACACACACACAAGGAAAGAGCATCACTCTACCAAAGAGAAGTACCTGTTTGTGGTTTAACATATTTGCTTCCGAATGGTCTGTATTTGCAAATATACTCAATATTACTGATACGCTATCCTCAGCTTGATAGTCTTTTCCTTTAGTTAGGTCAGGGATCTTGAGGGACAATCTTCATAAAACATAGGTTCATAGGGCTAACATTGATAAAGGAAGAATCCTAGAGGATAATCTACGTAATGGAAAAGATAAGCGAGGTAAGGCACGAATAACGATAAACGATAATCCTTCCCTTTGACCGGGCAAGAACGAAGATCTCTCTCCTCTCTCTCTCTCTCTCTCTCTCTCTCTCTCTCTCTCTCTCACTACAGTGTTATGTAAGGTACGCCAGCTCTCCTAGTATAAAAGTGAATCCACAAAGCGTAATTTCTTATACACTACGAATTTTCGCAGTTATATAAAGATGTTCAATGCAGATTTCAATCGGAATGTGGCTCTTTACGTTTCCTTTGTAGAGTAAGTGAGGAGGACCGGGGAGGGGATGGGTATGGTGAGGCAAGAACCAACTAAACTCCTTGGTGAAGCTGTATAGGAAAGGGAGGTCTAAACCTCCTTCGAACTGGCAGCCTCCTTCTAAGAAACCTTTTCTTGTAACCCTTCCTTGCAGTTAATTCCAGTTTGTAAGTTGACGATAACCCGACTTTTGAAATCCGTTCTTCGTTTCACTCGAATTCCCTACGAGCTTCTCTTGCAACAACAAAATATGATCAAATTCAGCTCAACTTAAGAACAGGCTTTTTCATAGTTCCTCTACTCTTACTTTAAAAACGCATTACACATGTTCACCCATGACGCCTTCCTATTGATCTTGCTTTCTTCAGTCCTGCAAGTACTGAAGCATATCGAACACCCATCTTTTTGGCTGCCAACGATTTTTTTTTTTATAACACAAACGAGTCATCTATTATCTTAATGACTCTTTACGAAGATTATGCCATCCTAGGAGTCCCTTTTAGTATTGGAACATGCCCTATGCATCCCGGAGTAACTTCCATTGAAAAATTACCAATTCAAGTAGTCACCTCATAAAATAGTAACGATTCTTAACTCACAATATCCTTGAAGATGTCAACTGTAAGGTAATCTGGCCATTTAAGTTTGAGGAAGCAATTCCTTAGTAAATCCATCGGTTTTGCAGGAGACAGACAGGCAACGGGAAACACCGAGAGGTTTTACAGCACTCGAATATTCAACCCCATTTCCCCATCTCCCCGGCTTTTAGTAAAATTCTATCTCTCTCTCTCTCTCTCTCTCTCTCTCTCTCTCTCTCTCTCGTCGGGTAAAGAACAAGACACCTCTGTATCCATGAAGCAGCTTAACCTAACCGCAGCAGCAGCGTCAACAAACCTCTCTCCCTCTTTCGCCTCTATATTACTGGTCTTCCTCAATAAAATCAACAAAAAACAGTTTCAATATTTCCCTTTTAAGTTTGTCAAAAATATAAAATGGTAGATTCGAAATGATTACTTGAAGTAACAAACATAGCTGCGAAATGTCTCGTTCGTCGTTATTTCTTTGATTTTAACTATAAAAGTGTTTGAAAAACAACATGGAAAGTAAACCATATTAGCACGAGAATAACCATGTAAAAAAAAAAACTTATTCGTCTTCACTGTCCTCAGAACAACATCAAGGCAAACGTGATAGTTGCAAAAGTACTGGTAAAAGCCCCTTATGCCAAAATTACCGAATAATCTTGAAAGATATTTCTTCTTCAGAGTCAGAAAGAAGAATAAGGAGAAACAGATGGTGCACAAACTTGAGTTATGGATGCGACACTGATGGAAGAATTGCAAACTAACTGGCAACCACATGAAAGCGTCTAGCAAAATATCTATCTTACCCCCAAGAAAGTTAACTAATACACTTTTATGGAAACTTATCTGTTCGTGTATTCGACAGTCGTCTTCAGATTTTATTAGGGTATACTAAACAGAAATGGACACCGGAAACATTCTCTCTCTCTCTCTCTCTCTCTCTCTCTCTCTCTCTCTCTCTCTCTCTCTCTCTAGATATGCCTTTTTATCCGAGTAAAAATACCGGAATCTAATTCATTTCAGTCGAAATCCGGCCTGTGCTCAGGAGACAGCATTATGATGCGCTGCAGGAATGGAATGCAGATATACGTAATTGGCCGCAACGCCTTGGAGATTCTTGTCCGATCCAGAACAGCCGAATGGAATTATTTCTGCATCTGGAGGAAACGTAATCGAGGTGAGGGCGAAAATAATTTCCACGAACGCCCTATCATTTTTCTTCGCATCAACTTTTACAACGGAAGGCAAACATTATGCAATGAATAAGAGCTGAAAGACATGACAAAGTCATTATCATTATTGTACTTATTAAGCAACAGAAAATTTGTGGGAGTTCATTATCCAACGAAGGAATCGCAGCCTTGAATTAGTTGTTTACTGACGAGTGTGTGACTTCATATAACCACCATCAGCATCGCCTCCAACGAGCGTGACGCCGATAGTTTCAGTGGAATTCCACCGCCCACGGCTTTCCTGTACTTAGTCTTCTACAATGTTCATAACACCTACCTCCAGTCTCCAAGTAGATCTGGGTCTTACAACTCTTCTAGCGCTTACAGGAGCCCAACTGATAGTATCACATAAAATTCTCCCACGGATTGTGTAACGGTGTGAGGCCATGTCCTTCCACCTCCTCCTACTGATCACCTCGTCAACACATGGAACATCTGTTATTTCCCGTAAGGCCTCATTTCCCACTCTATATTGGCATCTGACTGCTAACATTCTTACAACCGTATTCTATATGTCACAGCATGATTCATGTCAGTATAACAACAGATCGATCTAGAATTACGTATATTATTATTGTTGCATGCAATATCAATCTATCTAATTTCACAATCTGATTAAGCCTGCCACTGTTTGGTGGCATTTTTAATTCTCACCGAGGTTTAACTAATGTTAACCTGTAGTACTGAATATCCTGTCCAAATGATTTGAAATTCACAGTTTTCCTCATTTCATGTAACGTGCATACTTTGTCCGCATTACTTCGTTTTTTTTCCCGAGTGCCATCTCTAGATATATGAAGTATTTCATTGAATAATTCTGTGAATCTAGTGGTGTTATGCTTATTATAAAAGTATCATCTACATATTCTAAGTTTGTCCACTTTCCACCATTACTCCAAACTAAACCTTTTCTTCCATCTCCAACCACATCTTTCATTATAAAATCTTCGAAATGGAGCAAATAGAGAAGATTATACACGATTTCCATGCAGCAACCCAGTATTTACTTGACAAGATTCCATTAACATTAACTTTTCATCTGATTCATTTATAGGTACTTTCAAATGGATTTACATATTTAACGTGAATTCCATAAAGATGACATTCCATAATATTGGTAAGTGGCCGCTCTCAAATCTATTCTCATAATCAACAAATGCCATCAAAAGGGAATTTATAAATGTGGCACACTTTTTATCCGTGCGACTTCTGCTTCTTCTAAAATTAACTTGTTCACTTCGAAAACTTTTTATAATTTTCTTCCTCTAGCCTTCTGAGAATAAACTTACTGAATATTTTCCTTACCGTTAACCCAAGTGCAATTCCTCTATTCAGGTCGATCAGCTTTCTATGATACCAAGACATCTAATCCCCAATCACCAGGCTTTGCATCCTAATTCCAAATTCTGTAAAAGAGTCTAATATCATCCCTGCAATGATTCCAGCATATCTTGGCGTTTTCAGTCTTGTGAGTTTATTTATAATTAGTTTCACTCCAAGACCTGTGAATTCATTCATAAGTACATTCAGGTCTTCGTCAGCTTATAGTATATCGGTCAAATTATCCCCCTCATATCTTTTATTCTTGACCTCACAAGAATGTTCAACCAGCATTACTTTCTTCCGTTATTGTCGACCCATCTCTCCATTTGACGGTATTTTATTCTTTTTCTCTTCACCGTAACACCAATACCACTCCCTGATTAAATGGCTATGACATTATCTTCTGCCACTTTGTCCAAATATTCTCTATCTTTTCTTGAACTTCACTTAACTTCACTATCTAGACTTGGCATGTTCTGATTTGCATTCTTCATCTCTTCCTTGAAGTCTGTCACCATATAATTCAATATCTGAAGCCTCTTGATACCCATCTTTAAGCAAGGATCTTTGATGTATCAAGGCTAGAAACTTATGCTACAGTTTTTGGTAGAATGCTTTAAAACTCAGCTTTATTGTGGCAATAACAGGCTGATGACTTCTAATATCTGCTTTTCTTCCGCTCTTAACATTACAGTGTAATTTTTCTTTCTTGATTATTAACCACGTGTTTTATTAATAGTTATGCGATTTAATTGGTGTCTAAGACTCCATTGGAAAATGGTGCCTTCATCTGGTAAATTATTTGAAGCTCAAAATACTAATAACAGTAAAGCAATCCGTTTGCAGTCTCTCTAAGGCCTTTGTTAAGCATACTCAATTTTCCTAACACCCTTTGCATTCATACCACAAACAACAATTCCCATATTCCTCACTTTTATTTCATGTATCACATTATGCAGTTCTACATAAAATTAATCTCTTATTTCTTCGGAATGTTAAGCGTGGACACCCACTGTATTACTCATATTGCCTGCAGAAATCTATTGCTCACTACCCTACAGAGGGTCAATATGGTTTCTGCATTTGGCGTTAAGATCATGCCTTCTCTACTAGTTCTATTTGCTCTTCCTGAACAAATATTTCCACAACCATTTTCCATTCGCTTTCTCTTTAATAATAATAATAATAATAATAATAATAATAATAATAATAATAATAATAATAATATAATAATAATAATAATAATTCCTGAAGCCGCACCAAGTAAGAGACTCTGGGAAAACATATTGAACAATCCGGTATCACACAACAAACATGCAAGGAAGAAGAAACAGGGAGAATAAAACAAAGATTCACAGAGGTCACGACAGACACAGTCAGACACCAACTAAAGAAAATGCCCAACTGGAAAGCTCCAGGTCCCGATGAAGTCCATGGATACTGGCTCAAAAACTTCAAGGCCCTACACCCACGAATAGCAGAACAACTCCAGCATTGTATC
>NC_087205.1:55600076-55617576 GCF_015104395.2 Macrobrachium nipponense
CATGCTCAGTTTTGTTCAGTGTCTGGTTTAGTGGTGAAAATATCTGAATATCTAACCATACAATCAGAAACTGATATAGCAGTACATAATATCATCGTAACCTAAGTGTCAATTGAAATAATAAGTGTGCATAATACTGATACGATATTACGAAATGAAATGTTCAGTGTGAAACTAATAACACAAAACAGATACATACCTACGAACACACACTTACTCACACATATACATTTATACACACACACACACACACACACACACACACACACACACACACATATATATATAATATATTATATATATATATATTATATGGACATATATATATGCTATATAATATATTATATATATATATATATATATATATTATGTCCTATATATATATATATGTATATATTCTATATATATATATATATATATATATATATATTATGGACTATATATAGTATATATATATATATATATATATATATATATATATATATATAGATATAATATGGACATATATGTCTTACAGATATCGCTTCAAGTTAAAGGTGATTGGTAGGTTACCATCATTTTCACCCTCAATGTGGAACCGAGCAGTCAAAATCGGAGATCCGTTCACACTCTCATAAGCGCATTGTCATCCTGACAATATATCGTGTGTCATTCTCCAAGAGGATGGTTCCTCACAAAAGGAGGGGCTCTTACAAAGGACAATGCCCTTCTGCAACTGAACATTTTTCATGGTGTTCTTTTGGTAAATTTTGACCCTATGGACCATTAAGATGGAATTAGCTTCTATTTGCTCAAGACCATACTAAGACGTTTGTGTGCGTGCGTATGTGCATTTGTGAAATCTTGGCTCACAGAATATCTAAGATCTGCCACACAACAGTCTGAATCATCATAAACTGAACCTTCATATTCCAGTTAGAGTTCTGCATCTGACACAAGTCACCAAATAAGCCCAGAGAGGACATTTTAATCTTACTAACATGGCAAAATGAGAGGAAAACATACTGAGTGGTAGGTATTCGAAAACTAATTTGCATGCCGTATGCTAACGTTGCTTTTGCTCCATTTCTTGCGCCTAGTATCAATGCCCAAAATCTTACTTTACAATGATCCATCAAATTCGACAAGCGTTTTCGTATTTTCATAACACCGACTTATTTTTCAACTTGCCAAAGAAAAAAATCACTTACAGCAAAACTTCCACAATTCATGCCAAAAACAAAACAGGATATACTGCAAGTAGAGTTGACACCATTATCTGTTTCTTCTTGTCATTTATAAAAACAACGAGCGGCATAGACACAATGATAGAATGTGGGTGAACGTTTCTTTTTATTGTTTATTTATAAGAATAAAAGCTCCCGGTTGGGTTGTTTGCATGGAAATTTTCACCAATTGGGGGGGTTACAGTCCCAGTTCAGGGCCCGTTTTTTTCCCCCACCATTTGATAGATTTCACAGGCAACACGACATAAGTGGCCCTGTGGCCTAAGGAAAAGGGTTTAAAAGAGCTCATAGGTCTATGTGCTGAGTCTTCAGCACCAACTCCCTAGTTCTCCCTGGTCCTAACTTGGGTGAAGAGGGCAGCTTCAGCGCTAATCATGCGCTGGTACGCTCGTCTTGCCTCTGACGCTCTTGAGGGCACTTTAAACGTGTGGATCAGACAAAATGCTAATGAGCGGGTGAATTTCAGAAAGGGATCGACATCGACATTCAAATACTCTATCAGACCCCCTTCATAATTCCTAGAATTTCAGCTGAGATCGATTTCTCTCAAATTCCAATTAAAACTGTCAGAATACACATACAGACACCGAGATCTAATTTGGATGTAATTATTACTATATTAATCTAAAGCTTTAGATTTAATTTCTGTAGCCAAATCGTCGAATAGCATACGCGCAATACACTAAAACTTACACTGCAGCACAACCTTCATCGGATTGAAACCTCCCGCCCTCTTCCCACTCTCTCTCTCTCTCTCTCTCTCTCTCTCTCTCTCTCTCTATGTTTATACTCGTATACTAACGGAAACCAGCATTTATTTATAGCCTTCTGTCACCAGAAAACCATCAAGTAAAAGAAGGTGAAAATCATTCCACCCAACCCTTCCAAATAGACTTCTAAATAGAACAGGATTTTCTTACAACACAGAGAGCTCTTAAACACGCGGACAATTCTAACGGATTCGAAGTTCGCTTTTTGTCGCTCGTTATATTAAATCGCAAATCAGCGTCGACTGAAATATATGCAGTCATTCTCATTTTATAGACGACCTAAATTGCGCCGAAAAAGCCTCGCTCCATTTATCGCAATTAAGAAATTAAATTGCTTCAAAATTGGAACGAATTTCCTGTAGCTGAAATTATTATTTCTGGAATCCTTAAATTTTGCGGGGAAAAATTCCTGCAGATTTTGTTAATACAATATTAAACTTGATAACGCTAAAAGAATGGTTTACTACAATTTATCCCTTTTCCATATAGACGCTTAGTGCCTATAAATGCACACTGTCTGTATCTATCTGTGTCTTGTTCATCGGGTATAACCTTGAGTCACGGCTAAAATTACATTTTGAGTATTGTATGTCCATACTACGTTAAAATATTACAGAACAAAAATTTTCCCGAGTAATTAAGTAATAGAAAATATGTCGTTGATATAAATAAAACACACAATAGTAAAAAGCCTAAGGGCAGCTTCTATCTATTTTTCTACAGTTATTTTTTATTTATCTATTTTCTTTGGTCACTGCTCTGTTGAAATTAAAGACGTTGTCTACAATCGAGTGGCCTCATTCACCGTCAGGCTAATTCCGTCATGCCGAATTATACGGGAAGATGGGCAGAGCAGAGCATACGAGAAGTGAGAGAGGAAAGAAAGGCAAGTAATAAGAATAACTTTACTGAGAATAACTTGTTTTACAGGAAGAAAGATCAATGAGCAACTGAATTCAGAACTAAAGAAAGCACTGGGAAAGCATCGTATGAATTGACGGCAATCCTGGTTAGTGTTACCGTTAGTTCGATCATTCTTGTGTAGTTAACTACTGAGAACGTCAATTTGATGAAAAAACTAAGAAGGAAAACAGGATTGATTTTGGAAGAACAGTGTGGGTTAGGCAGATAAATGCGTCAACGTGGATCAAGTGTTAATGAAACAATCATGAGAATTTTAAAATGAAAGAAAAATCTGTCTGCGACATACATGAACAAGAAAAAAAAGCCAGATGTTACCAAATGATAAACTAATGAATGAGGATAGAGAAGAAAAACTGCACAACACATGAAAACGGATTGGAAAAATTTGCAAAAGGAGAAACTGGAAGGTAAATTTGAGCATGAATAAGGATCAATTACATTAGGACGATAGTCATGAATGTTTACGTGGGGAGTACGAGAATGGAAGCCAGTGATTCATGAAGGTATATAAGAGTAAATATTTCGGATGAAATTACAATTTACTCAGATTTGGTGAAGTGGGCTAAATTCTACTACAATCAAGACGCCTGCACCAAATAATACAACTTCTTAATTCACCATGAAATAAACAGTTTTCTTTCCAGCGGAAAAATGGGAACCAATCAATTCCTCCCCAAGAATATTTTCAGTAAAATTACTCAAGTATAACAATTACGGATGGATGGATCGTCGAAATTTACTGTTGATACCCTAAACTACAGCTAAGAAGTCCATTTACTGCGAATGTAATGATCACAATCATCTTCAAGTATCCATTCGAAGCTTTGAAAATTTTCGTGATGCAAAACAGTAAGATTCAACTGACACATACAATTCTTGTCTTTCATCAGAAACATGGCCTTCATAAGTAATTAAAAAGACGAAAATAAAAGCGAAACTAGGTATAAAAGATCACGGATATAATTTCAGTCTTGATTCTCCTCTACCAGCCTTTTATGATGTTGTCAAAACTTTGAACACAATTTGAATTGATAGTCTTGAAACTGAAAGCTATAACCCACAAATGAAAATTTCAGAGATATAAAAGGGCTTTTGCCCATAAATAATAAATAACCAAAATATATCATTCGAGAAAAGGCCACAAAGTTTTGATTTGCATTTTAGTTCTAAATATAACTAAACTCATCATTACAATTTTCACGTAATTGTGATTACCCACTGATATTCCTGGAAATAAAATGTGAAAGTTTCCGAAATGACGATGTAGCAAAAGTGCCCAAATTTCCAGTTTGAGCGAAAATGAAAATGACAGAACAATGACCTCACTTTCCTTCGTAATACTGAAAAACCTGTATATCACACATACACATACACAAACAATAATATATATTAATATATATATATATATATATATATATATATATATATATATATATATATATATATATATATATATAATTATATATATATATATATATATATATATATATATATATGCACATACATACATTATAGATGTATATATATGTGTGTGTGTGTGTAACATACACACAGCCATATATATATATACATTATATATGTATATATATATATGTGTGTGTGTAACATACAGAAACAACCCATCGATATATATATATATAATAATATATATATATATATATATACTATATAATATAATGTATGCATTATATGTGAATTGTGTATAGACTTACTTGTTTATCCACAGTTGTATATAAAGTCATTACTCGTCAACTTACGCAGTAACAGCCACACTTACCTGGAAAGAGAAAAAAAATTAAATTAATTTCCGGTCACTTAATTTAAATAAAAAAGACGCAAAGAAAACTGATACATTAAAGAGAACTAATTTTAATTATGAAAGCATAAATCAATGAAAATGATTCAGATAAGGTTCATTACCGCTGCCACAGTTTTGTATGTTAAGGTAAGTATATCTCAGTTTTCTAAGATCACTGAGTTGATTAACAGCTCTCCTAGGGCTGGGCCGAAGGGTTAGATAATTTGGCATAGCTAGGAACCAATTAGTTACCTAGCAACGGGACCTACAGCTTATTGTGGGATCCGAACCACATTATATCAAGAAATGAATTTCTATCACCAGAAATAAATTCCTCTGGTTCCACGTTGGCCGAGCCGAGAATCGAACTTCGGACCACCGGAATGGTAGCCGAGCGCGAAATCCTCTCGGTCAACGAGGGACCTAGTTTTGTAAGCACTCGCCTACACAGCTAATCGGTGGGTGACTTATAGAGATGATTCTTTGAATAACTTTACTCTAGTGGAGTGAGTATTACAGCACTGAAATTGCTTCTGCTTTCAATCTCGATAAAATGGCACTAATTTTGACGGCATTCTAATCACCGGCGTCTGTTCCATTATATCTCTCTTTTCTCTCACCTGCAACACACACGGTGGATTAACCACCATGCACCTAAGATCAACAGAGGAATAAAGCCTATTGGATTTTGAGGGAAAGGAGGCCATACTTATTTTTCTTCGTCACCAGTTTAGGAAATCGAATGTGGGTCCATTCATTTGCTATACGTTACGAAGCCCACACACACATATATAATATATATATATATATATTATATATATATATATATATATATATATATATATATATATATATATATATATAACATACATACATATACTATATATATATATATATATATATATAGAGAGAGAGAGAGAGAGAGAGAGAGAGAGAGAGAGAGAATTTTACATTCTGTATAACCATTTGAAGATGTCAGCCGGCACCATGCTGCTTGACGAGCTAAACGGAGCCGAAAACTTAAAATGCTTATCTAAATTCATGCAAATGGTTCATGTTAAAGCTTCAGCTGAATATCCTAATCTAAGTTCGACAGAAAAATTATACAGTATTTCGTCGAAGGATGACATTGGCTTCAGTATTTCAACTCATATTCTTGTACTTTAGAGGATTTCATGTATTACAAGCATAAAGAATCCATTAACTAATCCAACAATAAAATCCTTTCAATCATAGAGCTCAAACAAACAAAGAAACAATTATTCTAATCCTCAAAGAACTGTCTGGAAGAGGACATAATTAAAAACAAACAAAGGGTGAGTTTCTACAAATGTACACCGTCCCATACTGATATAAAAAGGATTCACACATAAAAGCAATTGTTAACGCATGAAATATTCCCATCAAAGAACAAAGGCACTGCTGGATTGACAATATAGATATCCATGGGCTGTAATATCTGTTATTAAGGTAAAATTAAGAATATTTTTGGATATACAGCATCCTTCCAAACTACAATTATACATACATATACGTCATCGCTTCCTCACCAGATGATTACAGTCATTGTATATCAGCCAAATTAAAGACGAGACTTGAAAAATACATAATTCACAAACATCAGCGAAAGGGAACAGCCATCGGCAGTACATACGGTACAAGGAGACAAAGATGTGTTATATGACATATTTACAAAGTTTTATTTGCGACTTTTCAGGGCTTTACCCCATCATTACAGCTTTAAAACTACAAATGCATTTAAAATAGAATAAAATCGACTCATTCTAAAAACATACATATACAATTACCATAAAATTAGGTAAGACATAATGAGAAAAATATATTGCCATATCGAGCAAAGGGAAGGAGACGAACGGTTAGAACAGAAAACAAAAGGTCCCAATTACGAATGGCCATGCCATGGTCGTTCAATCTTGGAAATCCCGTTTCTATGGAGAGCGATTCGAGAAAGTTAAATATATCTTAGTTTAACCAGACCACTGAGCTGATAAACAGCTTTCCTAGGGCTGGCCCAAAGGATTAGGTATTTTTACTGGGCTAGGAACCAACTGGTTACTTAGAAACGGGACCTACAGCTTATTGTGGAATCCGAACCAACAACATTACATCAAGAAATGAATTTCTAATCATCAGAAATAAATTCCTCTGATTCCACGTTGGTAGAGCGGGGATAGAACTAGCGACTACCGAATCGGTGGGCGAGCACGTAAACAACTCGTTCAATCTGGACTAGAGAGCGATTCAAATATAGCTAAGTGTTGTGGGGAAGACGCCCGTGTGAAGATTTTAATATTTACATTTCTTTGTATGCCCATAAATGCGGAGAATTCCTGAAATGACAATCGCACACCTGCCCTACAATTCGCCCCCATTTGGTTGTCTGTGCTGACTTTAAGCAGCCTTCCAGAGGTCTCGACATAATTTCCCAAATTACATCTCGGACACGGAAATCAAGACTGCATTAGATGTCAAAAGTGGTCGCAATCAGTCATAGTGCATAAAAAAGAAGCCGATGCTCAACGGATTAGTTGGGATTTATTGAAATTTTACGGCCGGACAATGTTGCCTCATCAGTTGTTTCACTCTGTATACATCGTCGTATTATATAATATATATATTTATAATGCTTTTTTTCGAATTTCCTAAACCTTTTCTATGTTTCAAAATTTATCCTACCAGTCAAGACCAGAATCTGTAATAAAGGGCACTATCCATGAACCAGTAATACCTAGAGACCGATGCAAACAAAGATCCAAGCCTTGTTTGCTTGGTGGTGGTGTGACTCGCTTCCAATTGGACGAGGCATGTTCGATTCTCAAACCTCACGAGTAGGAACAGATTGAGGGTCCCTCAATTCCTTTTTGTCTCTGCTGACGTAAGTAGAGGTTAGTCAACTGTCTAGGGTCTTTCCTAGGGCAGAGAGAGAGAGAGAGAGAGAGAGAGAGAGAGAGAGAGATAACCATTAAGGTGATGTTCACTGCTCGTCAACAATGTATAACATCAAACGAGCGGGTCTCGACGAGCAATTATCACCGGACTTGGGTAAAACCATTCATAAGATTACCATGGCATATTCCCTTTCTCTCTCCAAATTTGTGTGTGATTAATAAGGCAAAATTTCATGGCAAACAATAGTTTAAGTACATCTAATACCTGAATAACATCCGTACTTAAGCAGCCATTTGAGGAGTTGCAGCACTTTTATGTCTTTAATCTCTCAGACCCAAGAGGGGATAGAAGGGATTAAACAGACCTTTACGAGAAACTCGTTCTAGAGACTTGATTCAACAGCAGCATAAAAGTAAATACCTCTCAACCACGATGCTACTTTCTTCGGGTGAAGAATCGTCTCACTATCATTTGCAGCACTGTATATCGAGTTTCAATTTAACCATTTCAGAATGTGGTACAATAAACAATTACCTCAACTTACCAAAGGTAGTTCCGATGTAATAATAACTTCTGAAAAGTTATTTACAGATTGCCAACATACATTGCCAGAAAATATATAAGACCAATCGAAGCTCCTTCATTTTAAAGTAATGGTTAAAATACAGCTTCGATTTTTGTTATGAGATACGACCCTCTGTAATCAGGAAATAGAATATTTGAAAGTTTCATGCCTTTTTTTGGATGAAGCCGTATTTTCGTTTTCCTTCAGCATTACGAAACGATTATTGTTGAAATTTGCTTGCAACTGTTAAGTCTGTTGGAGATATCGATTTTCAATGAAAAGGGAAAAATGATCTCGTGCCTGTCTTCCAAGGACGTGAGTTAAAAGGGGAAGATTATGGACACAATTAAAATCTTTTTCAAGAAAATGGACCTCAGATCCCATTTGAAGTATAAGCAAAAAAAAAAAAAAAAAAAAAAAAAAACGCCCGCATAATGGTGGGCCAAACGTTAACTCCCTATGAGACGCTGTAGATGACCATAATGCGAAATGAGTAGTCTTTAATAGGAACTAAAATATTACGGGTATGCGTTAAAAAAGAATTATATCAAACCAATTTCCTTACTACAGTTTTCTCCGTAAAAAGTCAAAAAATCTTTAAAGGACGCCAAGTACTGTCCAAAAAATGAAGGAGAAAGGTAACATCATAAACATACACAGAATACATCGTTACCCTTTTCGAGGGGTGATCCGGGAAGGAGCCATTTAGTTACCGCCAAAAGGGTCCAATTAGCTTTTGGGCAGGACGTCTTCATGGGTGACGTTGCTAGCACCATGCCCTTTTCCCTGATACCAATAGATGATGATATGATGATATTCATTCACAGTTGATTGGGCGTAGAAGTGAATTTGGTCTTAGTAATCGTGAGTGTGAACATTACCTCTCAGCCAAAAAGAACCTATAGTATGATTATGAAAATTTTTTTTAATTTCTTTCATGCAAATCACAAGAGTAGGTTAATATTCAAAATACTTGAAATACTGTTCTCCATAAGGCTGTCTGGGCCTGCGGGAGGTGAATGGAACAACCATTATAGTACTGGCTGAGAGGCGGTTAAATTCTGTTAATGCATGGCATGACGACAATGGTATTCTTGGTTTTACTTTCAGAATACTCTCAAATATTTTTTCAATATTTTCTTGAGCATACAAATCATTATAATAGCTTAGTGATTAGGTACTTTGGTGATTATTTAGCCAAATAACTTACCGAAGAATAGTTTAAAATCTCATTCAGCTCCGTAAAAACTAGTTACTAACTACTAAAAAACTAAAATTATTTATAAGGTGACATTAAAATTGACGGAAGTTGAGATTAAACAAGAATATTAACCTTTACAAGGTGAAGAATATATATACTAATTCTAGGGTAGCCTTTTATGCCTTATGCACGTCATAGACACTAAATATGACGGAGCTGAATGAGATTTTAAACTATTCTTCGGTAAGTTATTTGGCTAAAAAATCACCAAAATACCTAATCACTAAGCTATTATAATGATTTGTATGCTCAAGAAAATATTGAAAAAATATTTGAGAGTATTCTGAAAGTAAAACCAGGAATACCATTGTCGTCGTGCCATGCATTAACAGAATTTAACCGCCTCTCAGCCAGTACTATAATAATAATAATAATAATAATAATAATAATAATAATAATATGCTTTATTTCGGCTCGGGCCATATACATTGATTATACAAAATACAGACGGTAGCAAACACAATCTAGATACATGTGAACATGATAAAAATAGAAAAAGAAAATGAATAATCGGCACTTATCCACAAAGTAGCTGGGGTAGCATAAAAGCTAGTAATCATCATACTGGTAATAACAGTAATAATATTGGTGAGAAAAAAAACAAAAAATATGCATTGAGAGTAATAACAGATGGTGCATATATTATATAACTCACAATTCAACTAGAGACCTAGTGGTTTACAGTAGTCAGGTCCAGAGGGCTTAATACATAAATTAAATGTAAATAAAACTTTAACTTGATAGTAATCACAGTAATAATGAAAAATTAAAATATCAGCAATAAATGTAATAATGCCAAAAACTGCAGATGACATCTTGCCAATACAGAGATTAAGTCTTTAGGGGATAAAGGCCTCATTTTCCCATCTTTCCACAATTTTGATTTTCTTCTTGCTTCACCTCCTTAGGATGCTTTGTATGAGCGAGTTTGCTCTGTTTCTCACTCGGGTTACCAGACTGGGACAATTGTTCGCCTAACAATGATTTTTAAATTGTCCAGGTGGTTTTCTATGAACATCTGTGTGGCGGAGTGGTAGCGGGGAGTGTTTGTGAGGCGCCTCAGAATGTCATTGTGCACAACAGTGATGCGTCGCATCGTCTCTCGGGTATAGTTCGTCCAGAGGGAACACCCATAGATACTGTAGCAGTACGAGCGGAAGAGCAGCAGTTTCACGTCTCGGTGACAGAAGGCAAACCTCCTTGCAATCATGTTGCCCGCTGCACATAGTTTACGACGCCTCTGTTCAATGTCTGCCGTATCTTTTAGGTCGTCGGTGATAATGTGACCCAAGTACGGAAATTCGATGCACAAATTCCAGCCGGTGGTTTCCGAGGAAAATTTGAGGTTCTGCAATATGCTTAAGCGATCTCGGGAGCAGCGACATGCACTGGGTCTTGGTTTCGTTGTAGATTATATCAAATTCCTTTGCATATTGGCGGCAAGTGTCGATGAGTCGTTGGAGACCTTGCACTGATGGGGAAATCAGAACCACATCGTCGGCGTAACAGAGGTTTGTTTATAGTTGTTTCATTGACAGTTGCATCCGATTGGGAGCGAGTTCAGTTTGACGTTCAAGGCATCTGTGTACGTATTAAACAGGTATGGAGAGAGAATGCCCCCTTGCCGAAGCCCGTTTAGGGAGCCGAAGGTGTAAGATAATACGTTTCCCCATTTGACACAGAATTGCTGTGTGGAGAACCAGCAATGTAAAATGCCAATTAGATATAGGGTGTGCCCCTTTTATGCAGCTTCAGGAAGAGCTTCAGGTAGTTTACTCTGTCAAATGCTTTCTCACAAAACAAAGGAAAACAGGAGAGGCTGATGATAGGTAGTAGTTCAGCAATTCTTTCAGTATGTAGATGCAGGTGTCGGTTGAGTGGTTTGCTTTAAACCCGAACTGGTTGTCAGTGGTGTGTAGAAAGGGGAGAAGTCTCACTAGAAGAACAGACTCAAGTATCTTCGATGCGATCGTTGTGATTGCAATCGGCCGGTAGTTGCCAGGGTCAGCTGCATCCTTTAGCTTGTTTTTGATTAATGGTATCAGGTGAACTAAGAGTAGGGAGTCTGGAAGAAACCGGTGAATTATGCACGCATTGAATAGGGCAGCTAGCAAAATGTAAATTATCGGATGGCAGAGTTTGAAGGCCTCTGCAGGAAGACCATCACAGCCGGGCGATTTATTATTAGGTAGGCTGTTTATGGCATCGCTGATGTTACCTGGCGTAAAACGGTCTGCAAAATGAAATTGAATGTTGTCAGTAAGGAGGTTATCTACATCCCTTCGGGAATCTTGATCATTTATGCAATTCAGGATATTTGTTGAAGTGATCGCCCCACATACTTGCAATAGCTTCGTCTCCGACTGCTTCCCCTACTCTCTGTGATAGCTTTTTAGTTTTGGATTTAAAGACTGGATATCTTTCCAAAGACGAGGATAATCACCAGATTCTAAGTTTCTAGCCATTGCATCGGCTCTTAGTGTTTTTCATATAACCTGCAGTGCTTAAGAGCAAGTTTGAACTGCGCTCTCGCCTGTCTCATTAGCAATGCAGTGTGCCCTTCCCTGGGGCTACCATTTTGCCTCCACAGTAAAAACATTTCTCAGTGAGTATGTACAGATCTTTAACCAAGTCATTCCATCCAGGAATATTACGAGAATTACCTTGACGAAATCTGTAGGCAGTCCTGCCGAAGCAAGCATAGCGGAGATTATGTTCGAATAGAATTCATTCAGATCCCTCTTGTGGTGGTCATTTCTACAATTTGTGTTAGTACAAAGTAAGGCGTCTGCCGGTTGAACTATTGACCGCAACCTGGTTTCCGTGGTCGCTCTAAAGTATCTGGTTTTCTCTTGGTTTTTAAATCCCAGTTTACCGCTGGTGGGCGATCAGTTAGGGGGTTCACGGTAGGGAGGGATGGGGTACTGAATGACACCTAATGGGATGTGATCGTAGCCCGTTGCAAGGTCATAGCGAATATTGCAGGTCATAATAGAATCATGAAGTTGTGGGGATGTGATGCAGTGGTCCAACCAGGAAGTTGTAATAGCGTCCGCTCTATTTATGTACATATGAATAAGAGGAGGGAGGGAGGAGCATAACATCGCTAATTTGGAGAGCATGATTTTGACAGAAGCGAGTAAGTTCATTATAAATTGTTTTGTGGGGTGTGAATTAAGGTCCCCTATTATACAAATATGATCAGCTGGAGAGTCATGAATAATACTGTGTAACTCCCCTAGGATCATGCAGTAATGATCAAAATTATTGTTATTTTCCCATGGCATATAAACATTGATAATTAGGATTTTAGAGTTCCCTATTGTCACTTGAATCCCCAGCAATCTGTCACTCCTGTAGGTCATCACCTTTATCGTATTGTCTAACGATTTGTGCCACAGGAAAGAAAGGCCTCCTTTCGGGCGACGGCTAGGATTTGGTCTGTAACTTGCATCGATGAAGTCGAGAAGGTTCTGTAGTCTTCATGAATTGAATCGCATATGGCAAGGTCATGTGGCCAGAGGAGCGTTTCTTGCAATGCAATGATGCCTTTGAAATTTTTACAGAACATGTTTAGGAGAGGAATGTTCCGCTTGAGGCCAAAGATATTCCAAGAGATTATGTTTAATGTATCCATGGCTACTCACGAAGATGGGAGATGAATGCGCTGATCATTTGGGTGGATGGGGGGTTAGCCAGGGGAGTGGGCAGTCACTCGCCGTGGGCGGTTGGCTGGCACTTGCGGTGGAAATGACCCTGGTTGGAGTGTCAGTAAGTTCCCCTGGGGGTGGTTGATCCCGGATTAGTCTGTATCTTGAAACTATATATTGGACCGAAATTCTCGCCTTTAAGACGTCGAGGTGTTGAAATAGGCAGGTAATCCTGTAAGACACTTTATGTTTAATCCTGCATGGGGAGTTCGTGGGAGATGAGTGGGTCAGAGCCAGTGAGAAACTTGACTCTCTCCACTATGGCATCTAGCGTCACCGATGAGCGCAGATTGTGAATTACTATGTGACATCTCTTCTCATGTGTCGGGCGAGGTGAAACACGAATGTTGGGCTCCGGTCCGGCGGCCAAACGGGAGGTTCTTCTCTTCTTTCTGCTTGTTTGTATCTGCCAGCCGCCAGACCCCTCATGATCAGTTTCATCTGCATCTACGATGGGGGGGGGTTGGGGGGGAGAGATAGGGTGGGGAGGATTACGAGGGCTAGTAATCATCACCGGAGATATATCTTCCACCGGAGGTACTGGGGGAGGGAGAAGCGGTTGGGGGATAACAGTCCCCTCGGAACGGGGCACTTCCGTGTTGCTGGGAGGCGAGGAAAAAAAAACTGGATGCTGCATTCGTAGTAGTCTGGTGGCTATCAGTGCGATTGTCTATCGATCCCTGCACTCCTTTGATCGCATCCCAGATCCGTGTGAGATTATTTGTTTCCACAGTTTTTAAGACTGTCTAGGGAGGTTCCTGTAGTCCTTTGATCACGTCCCAGATTCTTGATAATTTATCATTGTCTCTTCAATTTTTTCTGAGTTTTTTTCCTATTATATCTGAGAGAGATTTTGCTGTTTTGAAGGCATTTTCTGCCGTGTGGTACACCGCAGGTAGGCTTAGGTCAGCAGGGCCCTTTGGTGGCAAGGTTGTAAGGGTCATCGGCGTAGATTTCACCGAGCAGGTCCTTAGCCACTTAGTGATATACGATATTTTTTTTGTGAGAGGACAAGTTCTTCGCGGATCGCTCCTTGAGAATGCTCTCTGGTATCAGATCTTTGCATTTCGTATATGCAACGTTGATTTCCTCATCGAGAAGGCATCACTGACAGATTGTATAGCGGACTCGACGTCGGAACGGTTCGATTGGTATTGTAGATAAAAAACAGACAATTGTTCGCGAGTACGGAACTTGTGTGTGGGGCACAGGCACCGGTAGGTGCCAGGGTCACTTGCGCAACGGTTGGAGGTTGGTCGGGTGACATTTTTGCGGTAAGGGAGGGGTTTCAAGCACTAACACATACACTGCATTCTTCTTTTACCCACTTCACAGGACCAATAGGCCTCGAGTAGCTGTGATTTGAAAGATTTCTAAGGCACTGATTGGAGCAGAGAGAATATTAGAATAACTGCAATTGCATAACACTCTCCGGCTTACACGCCGGGTATTACGTGGAGACACTATTAACACATTGCTTACTATAAGAGGTATAACCACCAAGGGCGAAAAACCCTTCTTTTCTGTGAAGAAACGCGAGAGAGACCTCCAACACGTCCGCACCCCACACACACACACATGTATAATGGTTGCTCCATTCACTTCCCCGCAGTATTTCAAGCTATTTTGAATATTAACCTACTCTTGTAATTTACATGCAAGAAATTAAATTATATATATATATATATATATATATATATATATATATATATATATATGTATATGTATATATATATATATATATATATATATATATATATATATATATATATATATATATATATAATCTTGAGCAATGTAACGATATTTAGATAAATTAATAAATAGAAATTACAATAAAAAGTAATTTTGACCGGAATGGAATGAATATGTGCTTAAAAGGCCGGTAAGATAAAGTATCTGGCAATTCAGAAGCATAGGCCTAGCTTCATTGGTCCATGCTTCATGTCCTAGCGGTAACTATATCAAAGGTTATTTTTCAGTTTTCGGATGTAGATATTATTTTGGTACTCTAATAAAGTTATTTATTATGAAACTGAACAATAAAATTTGAATGATGAGAAAATCTTGCAGTTTGAAATTTATGAGCATAGGTCTACATATAGTTGCACTATACTAATGGGATATATCATGATTATTGAAAGCTCATAGTTCATTTGCATTTGATCTGAGTAGCTGTTTGATACAAGCTCGTCTTTCGCGTGCTTGTGTTGTCATATTATTCTTTGATAATTTCTCAATGTATGAGAGGGATATTGCCATTTGAACTCCACCAGTTGCCATGGCAACGGCTTTTTCGTAGGGTAGAATAACGTCACAAAATCACATGCCAGACGAGTCCCCAAACTCTTCACTAGAGCGGGACTACATCGGCATATCTTTATCGTGGATGAAATGAGATAGACTGTAGTTGCGACAGTTCAAATGCATCGGTCACTCAAATGTAAATAGAAGGTTCTGTGATATCGATCGCAGAACTTCAATACCAGCCCCCCAAAAATAGAGTATGAGAGAAATGAACGCTATAATGATCAATATTATATTGCTTGTAATGAATGAATATCATATTTAATGAAGAAGTTAAAACTGGCATTTCATAAACTGCTTTGATCAATATACTACTTTAATATTTTCCTATTCAGTATTAACAGGTAACGGTAATAAATTTCTTGGTCATTAATCCGAAAAAAAAAAAAATAAATAAAAAAAAACGCACCGAAGTTTCTGCACAGCTGCTACAGCGTATAATCACGGCCACCGATAATAAATCTATCTTTCATGGTCTCGGTCCAGGTGTAATCCTTAGACCTTGGTCTCAGTATAATGCTGTATGAGCCACGGCCCATGAAACTTTTACAACAACCCGCTGGCGAGCTGTTCTATATCGTTGTCAGACGCATTATTATGGAGTAATTTGAACTTTTAAAAAAATTCTGAGGTTAGAGCACTGCAATTTGGTATTCGAGGGTGGGTGATCAGTTTACTGATTTGCAGCCCTCTATCCTCAGTAGTTTAAATTAAGATCTTAGGCCGAACAGAAAAAGTGCACATGGACAAAGCTGGCACAATAGTTTTCTTTTACACAGAACTAAAAAAGACTGCTATTTGCCACAGATTACTGTTAAAATGACAGATGAATAACTTATGCAAAAGAACCTCCACTGAAACTATATGAATTCGAAACCCATAAATGATATAACGTTCTTAAGTTACGGTAAAGTTAATGAATGTTTTACCAATATAGTACTTAATTTGTTAATTGACATAACTGCACAGACTCTGTTACAGTGTTCTTTCATTTGGCAAAAATCTAAAAACAACTTCTGGAAAACTAAATTTACAGCACCCCTTACATGCAGCATACTGGGCTAGTCCAGTCCGTAGTAACTTAGGGCTTATTTCAGAAACAAAATTCTTAAATACATAGTAATTATTTACATAATCATAAAGCCTAGGTACTGTACATCATCATACATCTACCAGTGATCATCACTTGGCTCACCAAGCGCAGCACAGCTCGAGTCTTCACAAAGCTAAGCAAACATACTGCAAAGACCTAGGCCTATTACAATATCTGAGTAACCTAAGCAAAATGCAAACGGCAAGAATAAGGTACTGCGTACCTCAAAAGTATGATACACGTAGGACTTTCTGTTCGAAAATAAGAATAGCGAGTTTCACAAATGAAAGTTTGGCACAAAACCCACTGCCATTTCCATTAACGGGGTTTTAGGCTCCTCCAGAAGTCAACTAGGCCTACGTTGTCAAATTATACGTAAAGGAATAAACTTAGTTATCATCATTAATATTAAATTATGCTACATCACGAGAGATAACAAGTTATCAATGGTTATAAAACACACATGGATTCAACAAGCACCTCCTTATTTCCAAGCTCGAACTCAAAACTCAAGGCTGTCATCTAATTGTAATCAAAGATGAAGTTAGCTTTGTGAGCAAGTCTCTCGTTTCGGAAACGTTAATATGACTTTCATTATACTACTATTTATTAATAGACCAAAATGTACAATAACATAAACAATTCACCTGTATAGAGTAAAATCTAGGTCTCTGATTTCAGAACAGGAAGCGTGATTCAAATGAGCTTAACTACCATCATCGCAGGCCACGGTCACACACATCAGAAGGTTCGAAACACAGAGAGTGAGAACTGAGAACATTCCGTTGTACTGTTGAGACCGCTAACGCTCTATCTGTCCGCTACACAAACTAGTTCCAAGTAACGACCAACCACGGTCTTCCTAAACCATGCAGCCGACGTATAAGAAAATCCTCTTCAAAAAAAAGTGTGTGTATATATATATATATAAATACT
>NC_087205.1:55620076-55630076 GCF_015104395.2 Macrobrachium nipponense
TATATATATGTCTATATAGAGATAGACATATAGAGATAGAGATAGATATATAGATATAGAGATAGATAGATACATAGAGATATATAGATAGATAGATAGAGAGAGGTAGATAGATAGATAGAGATGATAGATATAGAAATAGTTTTACGTATATAGGGCCTTGTGAGAGACTAGATACGTAAACGGAACAATTGAGGGATTTCAAGAGGGAATTGCTTGAACTTACCGTAAACTGATAGTTATGATTTTTCTTTCTTTAGAGGGAAGGTCGCCAGAAAACTCAGCTCGTTACTTTAAAACTATTTATTTACAAAAAGGCCCGTGCTGGCCTGGAGAAAAGTTAAATGATATTGGCCCCCACGTTGGGGCTTATAGTCTCATTCAAGTCAAGCTGATTTTCATTCACTTGGGTTAATGCACACTTGCGGACAGAGAGACGGCACGTGACTCATGGACTTTGGGTTAGAATCCCAAAGATTAAACGACAATAAAGAAAAAATGACTTCTTGCTTTGATTAATTAATTCTCTAATACTGGGGAGAAGGAACTTTTAAGGTTTCACTGAAGTATGCAATGACTCCATTGGTCTGGGACGATCACACAAGGGGAAGCATGCGGCCATGAGGCAGTGAGAGGGAACAAAGGGATGAATTCCTTTTGTTGCTGGAAATTGATTGGGAGAATGAGTATCACAATGATAATAGGTTGGGAGAGACTGGCAATATGCTGTTCCACAAGACGTACCTGGATGTCGTGTTCAGTGTGGACCTTTGAAGAAATGTGGCTCTTTGTAGGAAAGTATGGGGGCCCCTTTGTCTGAGGCCTGGGTCATCGGCGCGCCACTCACGCCCTGGGTAGGCCTAAAGGAAGGCAGGTAATTTGGCCTCTGTCCGAGATCACGTCTCGCAGCCGACTGAGACAGAATTCAGTTGGGTTGCTTGGGGGTTGGAGGTCAGCTTAACCCCCCACGATCAAAGGCAAATCCTGGAAAACAAGCATACAGCCAGCAGAGGGGTCACAGGAAAGAGAGCTTAAGGTATAGGTCTAAGAAGTACCAATCTGCCTACACCCTTCCCTTTTGAGATACGTCCCTACAGCTGATAGAACTCTTTTCCCCCAACTGGGGAACTTCCTATCTCTAGCTGGCGGGTTTTGGGTTTCCCGCGGTTACTAAAAATCAGCTGATATTCTAAAGAAATGGCTGCCGTTTTCCAAATAAAATTATTATTAGTTGAATTGCGGGGTAGAACGAACGATCTATAAACGTCACAGCTCCCCCTGTTAAGAAGGCATTCACTCCCTTTCGGGTGTGAAGGTCTTGGCTTAAATAAATTGATCGTCTCGACTACCCCGTTCTCCTACTCCAACTTGAAGTTTTTTGAGCAGCGATACAGCTAACTACAGTGGCCTACCTAACTTATAGGCAAAGATGCTAAGTGTACTACTTAATTTAGTGATGTAGTCCTAGCCTATTAATAACTACGGGTTGTCTTGTGACGACAGTCTACTCTACCCCTAGATAAGGTTACTTGAAAATTCTACTTGCTACTAACCTAATGCCCTGGTACTAAATCATTAGCCTAACCTACTCAATACAGTTAAATGAAGACGCAATCATTCCAGAGTGTGGTACGCACAGCAGTAGTTCAGCGACGGAACTGTTAAAATACATAATGAGAGGTAATGATGCGTGGGGATGATGAGTGGTTAATTTACCAGGAGGGAAATGCAATGAGGTAATTATATTTAAGTGAGGGTTAGTATTACAATGGCTAGGGGTTAGAGGGTTAGTGCTACTGGCAGAGATCAGGCTGGCTACCTTCTCTGGGTAGGTGCCAGGATCATTCTGCAAATGAATGCGACACTGTACCTCGGGCACAGGTGTCAGGAGAGCATGTGGCTCTTTTGTGTTAGTTTGTTAATGACGTCCCTTCTTCTTCTTCTTCTTATTCCTCCAGGACCTGGCTATACCAGTCCTTGGAGTAGACGGAGGCACCGACTCTGGGGAAAGGCCAGAAACGCCGGCAGGAGCAGAGGCAGTGGTAGCCTGAGGGATTGCAGGAGAACACCCTACTTCGGTCTCTGCAGCAACCGTCGTAGAGGTGGAACCTACTGCAGGGGAGGCCCTCACTCCGGCTGCTGCGGCAACCGTCGTGAGGGGAAAACTCCAGGCTGACTCCTGGTCGGGCAGTTCCTGGTTTTCCAGAGGAGGTACAAAGGTAAGGTCTGCCGGAGGTTCATCCTCGGGCGACAGAGGTAAGGATGAAGAAGAAGGAACTAGTGATTGTTCCATGGGCTGTGGTAAGCTCCCATGCCTGTTGGAGGATCTCCTGTAGGAGGATCCTTGGGTAGGTTAGGCGCCGGCACTAGCTCGGGGCCAGGCGCAGAAGTCAAGTTCTGTGGTGGCTCTACGTCCAGGCTGGACGGAGCTTGGCACTGCTCAGTGCTGCCAAGTGGCACTGGCAGAGAGTTGAGGTCGACTGGACCTGTGACGGGTACCGGAGGTGCAATACCTCTCAGCGTGCCCTTAGAAATGGGAGACAGAGGCTCCTGTCTCTTGTTGAAGGCTAGGCCTTGTGGAAAATGGACAGTGTCCGCTGCTGGTAGTTTGCTAGGGCACCTAGGCCAATTAGTAGAGTGCCCTATTACGTTACAGGTTTTGCAACGGAAAACTGCGAATGGTCAATCTCCCTCCTTGGTAACGGGGGAGACGGTTGTGGACGTACTTCCTGGAGAAGTAGAATTGCGAATGACTCCGTGCTTTGGAGTGGGTTGACGTGGGGTTAGGGCCCCTAGGTTTTTTGGAATGCGAGGGAGACTTCATGTCTTGCCCTAGGAGGAGGTCATAACCTCCTGGGATGTAGCTTGCAACTGCAAGGTACAAACCTTGGAGAAATGAGGTCGGGTGACTCTCAATTGCACGGTTGGAAGGATCAGCTTGATATGGTTGATACCTTCGATGGTGATTAGTTGTCGTCTATCGACGGTAGCCCCTCGGGGGATTCTGTCTTCCCGTATCAGGGAGATTTGAGCGCCAGAGTCGTCGTAGGCTCTGACGTGGCTTGGCTGATAATGGCTTTGGAGGGGTGCGACGGTTATAGGGCCCTTAGCTGGGGGTCCTAGAGAAGAAGGATTGGTGACGGCCATTGCGATGGCCGGAATATTGTGGTTCGCGCACCCTCCGTAATTTTTCAGACATGTTTGACCCTTGCGGCCACGTCTCGGCAGAACTTGTTCCAGAACCTCTTCCGTGGCACTGGATGATAAGGCCGAGATGGCCCACAGGTTGCGAATCTGCGGAGTCACCAAGGCTGGCAGTGTGCTCTGGCACAGGTGAAGAGTCCTCTCTGGCAGTGATGTGACGTGGGGAGGTTAAGGAAACCTCCGTTGAATCATCCTCGGAAGCAAGTCCGGGGTTAACTGGTGGGCTTACCTCTTCCAAAGTGGAGGAGGTAGGCGGTAAAAATGGTAAGAGGCTGAGATGATGCGGGAGAAACGTCTGGCTCTGACACTGGGTCAGGGCCAGGTTCACAAATAAAAGGGATGTCTGGGACATCGGAGGCACTAGCCTCTGAATCTAAAATTGAGGGTTGATTATGAGGCATGCTGCAGGGATCCAGTGCATCTGGTAGTGGGAGCTGCGTCCAGGGGAGATACGGCTTTAGTAGATCTCGGCCCAATATCACCTGATAAACATCATGGAATTGGTCAACTACGGCCAGGCGGCACAATGTGGTTTCCTTGGTCACCTGGTCCAGAAAGGGCATTTTTACATTCAGAAGGACCGAAGGAACAGAATAGAGGTTACCGTCAATCCATTCAAACTGAATTTCTTCGTTCGTCTGGATTTTGGCACCCCTAGGCAATGCCTTTTCTGGAAATAAGGGAGACCTGGGCTTCGGTGTCGGCCATGACTTGTACCCACTGATAGGCCGTAGGAGACTGTTCATCAGGCAGGGCTACATGGTAGCCTTGGAGAAGTTCACCCTGGAAGCTCTCCTCCCAAGGTAGAGGACCGACTTGGGCACTGGTCGGAATCCACAGCCATGACCCACGCACACAACAAGTGGTGCAGAACCTCCGCAACCACCTCTTACCGGAGTCCAGCTCATGGTCTGGGGGCTTGGAAACTAGCAGAGTGATTGCGTCATCTAGGAGAGCTAGCTCATGCTTTCTCTCTTCTTCTCTTTTCTTCCTCTCTGCTTCTCTTTCTTTTCTCTCTGCTTCTCCGGCTTTCTCCGCTTTCTCCCTCTTCTTCTCTTCGTTCCCTTTCTTGCAGGCGCGCAGCAGCCTGCTGCGCCTTTATCCACTGGTCAAGTGCTGGTCCAGTGTAACCGGCCTCCTTGCCCAGAGTTATGAGGGCTCCGAGCTTCTCTAGCTCTCTGGCAAAGAAGTCGCGGGAAGCAGGGGAAGACATTTCCCTTAGGCTACAGTAGAGGCTCGGAAGAAATGAAAATAATGGCCAGGAAAGGGTACTGAATGGAATAGGAGTGCCTACTGTGGAAAGTGGCACTCACTTGGAAATGGGTTCTGCAATGTGGTAATGAAAAGTGAAAAGACTGGGTGCTCGGTGGCACTTTGTGAATGGCACCTTCTGCTGAGGTGAAAAAATCGAATGAAGTGTGCTGTGTACGTCACACTTACGGGCGTTCCCAACTTGGGAGACGTTGGAATGGGCTACCTGTAGGTCCAATACAGGTGCACGGCACTTATGAGGAGGCGTTCCTTGGTTCAGTGATCCAAAATGGCGGATACTCTATAATGAATGAGCGTTCCGTAGGACGGAACGCAGGTATAGGGCTACCTGTACGTCTGTACAGGTGCGCGGCACTTATGAGGAGGCGTTCCTTGGGCAGCACTAGTAGTGCTGGTATTGCGGCACTTCGGGAGGCGTTCCCTTGATTGGTCCGAGGTCACTGACCCTTGTACACGGACATTAATGAATTGGGCGTTCCGTAAGGACGGACACGCAGGTTTGTCAGCACTTAGGGCTGGTATTGCGGCACTTCTGGGAGGCGTTCCCTTGTTGAGTGTTCCGAAGGATCACTGACCCTTGTACACGGACACACTAATTATTTGGGCGTTCCGTAAGGACGGACACGCAGGTTTAATGGCTACCTGTACAGGTGCAATGGCATTTATGGAGGCGTTCCTTGGAGCACTGGTATCGTGCTGGTGTGTCCCGGACACTACATGCAGTATACTTAAATATACTGAAGTGAAATGGCACTGCTCATGGCAGAGTGTAATGGTGGATGAGAGAAAGTAAAAGGTGGGAGTACTTCAGCAGCCAGTCGATGGACAGTGTCAAGAATTAGTGGCACTGTGAAATGGTAAGACCTGACGTGCACTGGTGGTGGCCAGTCCTAAACTGGTAACGACTTCCCTGTCTGGCAAGTAATGAATTGCGTGGGCACACTGTGCGAATTGTGCTTGCGGTATCGCAAGTCTTTCGTGATAAAGAAAATGAAAAGACCACTCGGGCAACGACAGGTAATGGAAATTCTAGAAATGCTCAGTCCCTCGCTGAAGTACTCGGGTAAATGAAATAAATAAATGCTTGCAAACTGCATGGACACATGCGCGTACGTATCACGCTGTGTAAATGAAAGACACAAGAGACTAAAATAATGTTAATTCTGCATGCTATAATTAATGGTAAGATGTAGCACTCTTGGCTTCGTGAATACTGGGTTCTGGTTCTCTCTCTCTCTCTCTCTCTCTCTCGGAGAGGGTGAAAATAATATATGAATGAACTCCCTTATATTTGAATTGAACTACTAATGTTAGTTTAATATGACGCAACTTGCGTTAAATGATTTACTTACGTTAACGTTTTTAATGAAAGAATTGCTTTTGGATAACGTTTTATGAAAATGATAACGCGCTCGTGGTGAACGATTTTTACGTTAATGTAGCGGCTCGCGCTTACGAAATGATTTGCGTTTCAATATGAATTTTACAACGACGCGTTTTACGTTAACAAATTCTTGTGATTTACTCTACTTGAGATTTATGTTAACTTTAGGTAAGATTACTAGGTCCCCGTTAAAACGTGAAATGACGTAAGGATTTTAAAACGATGTTAGCAAACAATTGTAAATGAGGTTACGTTAAGTGCGAAGTGAAATGGAAACTTCGCTCAGCGCGCGAGTGAGCGATGCGAGGGGTGAAACATGTGAGGAGAGCTGACCAGCGCGGGCGAATCAGCTGATTCTCTGTAAATGCGAAGGCAATTTACAACACAAAATACTACTTTCTTATTCAAGGCGAATTACGTTAATTTTTCTGGCAGGACGATAGATACTAGTACCAAGATCGATATTATTTACGTTAAAACTTTGAGACTTACGTTACTTTGCTTAAATTGTTTAGGTAATGTTTAAAGGGATAAAAACATGGCTGCCGCTGTGAATGAGACGAAGGTTGGTTGAGACCGCGCAGGCGCGAGAGAGCGCGAAGCTGAATTAGCCGAGAGGTAAGCGGTTACCAACACTTGGAATGAAAACTAAGTTAAAATGGATTCCCTAACATATCACAGACAAAAGAATTGTACACTTCTTTTGCCGTAACTATTAGTAAAACACTCCTAACTAGCTAGGCTTTCAAACACAGCAATAAACCCTGGCAAAGCACTTCCTAGTTTTGATCTGGTTCTTTCTGGCATCTATCTGCACACGTGTTCGTGAGAGCTCCTACGAGGACAGCACAAAGTAACAGAAAATTCGCGGGGCAAATTGTTTGCTCGCCGCTAAAATAAAGCTCTGGCGCGTTCGCCGTTACAATAATAAGATTTCTACCTACGCTCTTTTAAACACTTCTACAATAAAAATACTTAAACGTACCTTAAGCTAACATAGGTTATAAATAATCATATTAATGAATGGAATACCTTACCGTGAGTCAGTGTGTCTTCTTTCCCTGCAAGTGTGCTTGATTTACGCTTTCTAAAATAATTTACAGTTTACGTTTTACAACGGATAACGCGATTTACAAGCTTTTTAAGCAAGCTAGGTTCAATCCTGGCAAGGTCGCCAATGTTACGTATATAGGGCCTTGTGAGAGACTAGATACGTAAACGGAAACAATTGAGGGATTTCAAGAGGGAATTGCTTGAACTTACCGTAAACTGATAGTTATGATTTTTCTTTCTTTAGAGGGAAGGTCGCCAGAAAACTCAGCTCGTTACTTTAAAACTATTTATTTACAAAAAGGCCCGTGCTGGCCTGGAGAAAAGTTAAATGATATTGGCCCCCACGTTGGGGCTTATAGTCTCATTCAAGTCAAGCTGATTTTCATTCACTTGGGTTAATGCACACTTGCGGACAGAGAGACGGCACGTGACTCATGGACTTTGGGTTAGAATCCCAGATTAAACGACATAAAAGAAAAAATGACTTCTTGCTTTGATTAATTAATTCTCTAATACTGGGGAGAAGGAACTTTTAAGGTTTCACTGAAGTATGCAATGACTCCATTGGTCTGGGACGATCACACAAGGGGAAGCATGCGGCCATGAGGCAGTGAGAGGGAACAAAGGGATGAATTCCTTTTGTTGCTAGGAAATGATTGGGAAGAATGAGTATCACAATGATAATAGGTTGGGAGAGACTGGCAATATGCTGTTCCACAAGACGTACCTGGATGTCGTGTTCAGTGTGGACCTTTGAAGAAAATGTGGCTCTTTGTAGGAAAGTATGGGGGCCCCTTTGTCTGAGGCCTGGGTCATCGGCGCGCCACTCACGCCCTGGGTAGGCCTAAAGGAAGGCAGGTAATTTGGCCTCTGTCCGAGTCACGTCTCGCAGCCGACTGAGA
The DNA here is from genome assembly GCF_015104395.2 of Macrobrachium nipponense. Lineage (NCBI taxonomy): Eukaryota > Metazoa > Arthropoda > Malacostraca > Decapoda > Palaemonidae > Macrobrachium > Macrobrachium nipponense. The sequence continues at coordinate 55,627,892 of NC_087205.1, forward strand.
CAGAATTCCAGTTGGGTTGCTTGGGGGTTGGAGGTCAGCTTAACCCCCCACGATCAAAGGCAAATCCTGGAAAACAAGCATACAGCCAGCAGAGGGGTCACAGGAAAGAGAGCTTAAGGTATAGGTCTAAGAAGTACCAATCTGCCTACACCCTTCCCTTTTGAGATACGTCCCTACAGCTGATAGAACTCTTTTCCCCCAACTGGGGAACTTTCCTATCTCTAGCTGGCGGGTTTTGGTTTCCCACGGTTACTAAAAATCAGCTGATATTCTAAAGAAATGGCTGCCGTTTTCCAAATAAAATTATTTAGTTAATTGCGGGGTAGACGAACGATCTATAAACGTCACAATAGATAGATGATAGATATATAGAGATAGATAGATACATAGAGATATATAGATAGGATAGATAGAGATAGGATAGATAGATAGATAGAATAGATAGATAGATTATAGAAGGATAGATAAAGATAGATAGATAGATAGAGACAGATAGATAGAGAGAGATAAATAGATAGAGATAGATAGATATAGAGATAGATAGATAGATAGAGATAGATAGATAGAGAGAGAAAGATAGAGATAGATAGATAGAGATAGAGATAGATAAAGATAGAGAGAGAGAGGGAGAGAGAAGAGAGAGAGAGAGGAGATAGAGATAGATAGATAGAGATAGAGATAGATAAAGATAGAGAGAGAGAGGGAGAGAGAGAGAGATAGAGATAGATAGATAGATAGAGATAGATAGATATAGATATATAGAGATAGAGATAGAGATAGAGATAGATATATATATATATATATATATATATATAATCTATATATATATATATACAAATAAACGAGACATGATGAGGTGAAGCACTAGTACTATAGGCACTAGTGCTCCTCTCTGCTACTACCAAAAAAGCTCTAAGGATTTTCATTTTCATTCCATTCTTGACCCTTCGTGTCTAATCCTGCGCCAATATATGTGATGAAATTAATTAATCCATTAATTTTGAGAGAGAGAGAGACTGATATGTTAGAAACCGCAGAAAACCTCTCTGTGCGGTTGGCAATCGCCTCTCTGATCAAATCAGTCACATATGAGGCCACTTTGATCAACTCTATATCTTTTTTTAAACTCACTGTCATCATACACATCGAATATATCCAGTCTTGGACTAAAATTCCTCGGGCGGCGAACGCGGTGTTCTTGTTCGTCTGCCATGTTTACAGTCTGTGACTACCGCTACGAGAAACTCCTAAGTACTTAGGGAGACCCCTTCACCACTCTTAAATCTCGGCCTGGAGATATGAGGTACTCATAGCGCGTAAGAGGCTTCGTAAAATTCTCTTAAAAATTTTCATAACTTTAAGAGTGTTTTAATGAGTTAAGAGTACTCTTAAGGATTTGCGAGCTTTGATAAATACGGGCCCAGGTCCAGTAGGTTAAATGCGAAAACTGAATGTAGCAAAACTCTATACTGATAATATTCACAGTAATATTGGAAAATGGAAAACCAGTAATAACAATAATCGTAGAAATTATAATAATAATGGCAGATTCTGCAGATGACACTTTGCAAAAGTAGAAATCAAGTCATTTAGGGAACAAACGCTTCATTTTCTCATCTTCCCCACAATTTAGATGATCTTGCCTCACTGCTCAGGATGCTTTGTATGAGCGAATTGCTGCCGTTTCTCACTCGGGTTATCAGAGTGGACATTGTTCGCCTTACAATGATCTTTAAATTAACTAGGCGGTTTTCTGTGAACTTCTGCGCGGGGGAGTGGTAGCGAGAAGTGTTTGTGAGGCGTCTCAGAATGTCATTAGGAACAACAGTGAAAAGTCTCATGGTCTCTTGGGTATAGTTCGTCCAAAGGGAACACCCATATATATACTGCAGCAGTACGAGCGGAAAAGCAGCTGTTTCGTGTATCGGTGACAGAAGGCAAACCTCCTTGCAATCATGTTGCCAGTTGCACATAGTTCACGACGCCTCTGTTTTATGTCTCCCTTATCTTAAATGTCTGTCTGTGTTTGTGTACACCACATATTTACTTTTATGAATACTTGAAAAGACAGCATATATATATATATATATATATATATATATATATATATATATATATATATATATATATATGTGTGTGTGTGTGTGTGTGTGTGTGTGTGTGTGTGTGTGTGTGTTCCCCAACA
>NC_087205.1:55635076-55670076 GCF_015104395.2 Macrobrachium nipponense
AGAAGAAAGAAAGCAAAGCTATTTCGAGACCAGAAGAAAATATCAAGGCCAAGAGACGAACCTTCACGATATCTCACTTCATTCCAGTTACTTTCTTTTCTTCTCTTCCTGAAACCCACCAAGTCCTCATGGACTTTTTTAATGGCCGATAACCTTCCCTGATAGGAGCGTTATTATAGGCCTCTGCAGTGCAAGTGACAAATGGATGCGGACTTCATTTGTCAGTCCTAAAGCCAACTTCCATAACAAAAACAAGAGACTTGAAAATTTGGTTCCTCTGATATTTTAATACGATGGAAACAAGCTAATGTTTTTTCGGGGCTGTGCAGAGCACTCTCTGGCTGGTCAGTGAGCCCCACACACACAACAAGGTTTGAAGTTTGAAGTTGAACTCAGTTTCCAGGACGAAGTGAGTGAACCAGAAGAGGTACACCTAGATTACAAACATTAGAGAAAATACAAGAACAATAATGAACACGGAGCGCACCTAAGAGACAACACAAAAGAACACACATAAAAATCAAAATAAACAAGTATTTACACAATCAATACATAAGTACCACAAATCATTTTATAAAAATAAATAAGGTACAGTGATGCTCTAATCTCATGCGACATGACTCCATAGGATTTCGTTCAAAATTCACTAACTGGCAACCTAGCATACTCCATATTTATCTATTATTTCAATGCGGAAACGCGATTATTGCATACATTAAGGCCGTAATATGTTTCATAAGAGTGAAATCTGTCATATATTTCAAAACTGTAAGAAAATGTCACGTGTAGCCAAATTTAAGAAAAAAACTCTTTCGGAGCATTTTCAAAACTTTCGTTCACACATCGCTTAAGCATTTAATCAAAAGGAAGTCGTCATCAAGCATCAGTTCAAATAGTAAATATTAGCGCCTCAGTGGCGTGGTTGATATGGTGTTTGCGTTCCACCTCGGTGGTCGCGGGTTCGATTCTCGGCCATTCCATTGAGAAGTGAGAGATGTGTATTTCTGGTGATAGAAGTTCACTCTCGACGTGGTTCGGAAGTCACGTAAAGCCGTTGGTCCCGTTGCCGAATAACCACTGGTTCCATGCAACGTAAAAGCACCATAAAAAAAAAAAAAAAAAAAAAAAAAAAAAAAAAAAATGGTAAATAAAAAAAACGAAAAAAATTCTCATAACACTAATAATGCTTCCAAAGCAAGCATAAAATGTGAAAAATCCTATTTGATTGCTTTTACTTACACCTCAATGCTGGAAAAATGTAAATAAGTATATACAAGAGTAGAATGCGCCCACCGATATCAACGTGTGAAGGGAGCTTGTGTGATGTATCATTAGTGTCGGTGCAACAACAACCATCCGGTGTAACATAAGTAGGTCTACACTGAGTAGCGACAATGAAGTTATCTTGAAAACACTTACTTTATATGTGTTAGAGGAATAGTTGGATTTTCATACATAATTATTTGTTATAATTCTTAAATAATTCAAAAATGATGACATATAGCAAACATTCGCACATGCAAATATTCTTTTGTCAAAGCCAAGATATTGTACCTAGGCCTAGGTGTTAGATTTCTTTATTTTACACTTAACATTCACATCTCTCCATTAACAATTTCTGGCCAGAAACGAAATGAGGTTATCTACACATTCTTGCACTTCAAGTTACCTTATGAAAGAATAAATTATACACCAAAAGTGAGCAGGACGACTTTTATGAAAATAATATTTTAAACCAGTTGAAAAACAAGTGTTCCATACGCCTTGATATTAATACTTATATTTTCATTAATAGCCATCTTCTCCATATAATCAAAATCATCATCATCTTTTATTCCTCAAAGAACAGGTAATCTTTACATATAAAACCTTAGTAACATAATACATTTCGGAAAGCTTCGAATACTTTTTAGGCCTATAATTATTTTTGCAACATACAGGCAGCTTAAACACAGCTTAAAACTTCAACATTCAAAGGAAACTGGTTGTAATTCCTATTCCTATCTTATTCCTCAAAGAACAGGTGTTCTCTACAAATAAATTCATTAGTAACAGATTACATCTCAGAAGGCTTAGATTATTTCTTTAGACCTATGAAACATTTTGCAACTTACAGGCAGCTTAAACACAGAATATACTTCAAAATTCAAAGAAAACTGGTTGTAATTCATATTCCTACTTTGAAAATGTGGTTATGGCTGTTGAGCTTATTAGGTCTACTGCGACAATGCTGCAGACGTAGGTAGTTAAGTTGACAGTTCGAGGAGCATGTTAAGAATGCTTTCATTGATGGCACCGTTAACCTTATCACACCGCACTTTGAACTAAGCAACGTAAAAAAAAAAATCAGTTCAAATCACACAGATTACGAATCATACCGGTGCATAAAAGGGATCATATTTATATAACCATAAGGAAAATAGGGCTAGCAGTGAATTCCCAAACTTGTCGACATGTATGACATTAGAAATAAAATAAAAAAAAAGTTTAGCACTACTTGATAACGTCACGTTGAGTCTGAGAATCTGGACGATACAAAAAGAATCATGTCGCATGAGATTTGAGCACCACTGTACATACGTATCATACGTAGCTATCCAAATTATAAAACCATTAGTAAAATTACATACACAGAGTTATTCAACAGAGAAATCAGCCAACTGATGGAACTATCGTAAGAAAAATAAACGTCATCACTTCTGCTAGGAAGCTTTACAACCAAAACATGGAATGGCATACATGCTTGAATAATAAGAAAAGAAAAAAAAAAAAACAAGACTTGGGAAGAAAGCGAATACTTTTGGCTCGGAAACAAAATTTTAAACATTTTTAAATCATTAAACTCATAGGGTCTACATAGTAGCTAGACATCCTCTCTCTCTCTCTCTCTCTCTCTCTCTCTCGCAAATCTCTCTCTCTCTCTCTCTCTCTCTCTCTCTCTCAATCTCTCTCTCCATTCTATATATATATATATATATATATATATATATATAATATAATATATATATATATATATATATATGTATAATATATTATACACCATGGAACGGAGACGGGGAATAAAAATGTTAACCCTTGCTATTCTGGGGAAGCCAACTACAGCTGAATAACCACCTGATACATAATTCATTGCCTAGGTCTGGAGGCGAGGTACAGATCGCTAAGGAAACAGGTTCTTATACTTTCACAATGGTGAGATTAATCTTGCTTCTCTTGCTGCCGTGTGAGTGAGAGAGAGTATGTTTGTGGGAGCGCGCAAGCGCATCCACCCTGGGATAAACTGTCTCACCTGGAAAATTGCGATTTCCTAGATAAACACATCATTAATTTTCACTTTTCTATCACAATCTCTGTGGACCTACGATGGAATTATCATCAAGATTCTCTCTCTCTCTCTCTCTCTCTCTCTCTCTCTCTCTCTCTCTCTCTCTCTCTCTCCATAAGAAACAATCTACAAAAATATATTAATTTAAGTTATTTTACGTGACTCATTTCCAGAATACACCCTGCAGAGACACGGAAAATTATTTGCATGGTTCAGTTCACAATACAGTTAATTGAATATGAGACTGATGGATCGTGAAATAGGACAGGAAACCCTACAAAAATGAAGAGAGTGAGAGAGTTCAATGATTATTTCACTGCCAAAAAACCTAGTAGAAGATTGCTATTTTATTTTCCTAATTATAGCATTCATCCAATTCACATTTTCTGAAATGTTAACACTGTATTTTGTAGATTTGACACATAAATTATATTTTTAATTATTTCCATGCTTTTCAGTCTTGTCTAGATTTATATTTTAGCATTTTGATACAGAATTATTATTCCTCCATTAGTATGCTATGATTTTTCGCCAATTCAGAACTCCATTTTAATTTGACCTTTCACTTTTTAATGAATGCCTACCATTTTACATTAGCATATAACTATTACACGGACCTTACGAATTATCAAGATGCCTGAAATATTGGGTCGTGAAAAATCCCGCTACGCCGAAAGCAAAAAAGCTCGAGCGGTTGACCCCTGAGGGAAGCGGGACTGAAGTCGTATGAAGACGACGACTTCTCTCTCTCTCTCTCTCTCTCTCTCTCTCTCTCTCTCTCATGCAATTCCTCTGTATTACTAGGACATGCTAACATTTCGACCGAAACCTCCACCGCTCTAATTTGCTCACCTATGCTTTTAAAGCGAACAGTCCTCTCCCAAGCATAAACATGCCTTCATTTCTCCGTAATTCTTCTATTAAAAGAAATATGGTAATACAATTTACTTCATGTTTCATTAAATGATCGTTACTTGCCCGAAGCCAAAGAACTGGAAGTTTTCGATCGATTTTCAGATAAAAATTCTCCCATAGCTCCTTAAACCACAAAAAGAATATCAACGATAACGAAGTGTCTCGGCTAGCAATCCTAAAGGTTATCACCCTTTAAAATTCAGGGCTAACGAAAAAATACTATAATCTACGAGGGCCGAAAGTTATTCAGTGCTTTAATTAGGCTGAGAAAGTATTTGTTCATATAATATCAAAAGACGAATTGTATGAATCATGGTGTACATCCTGCATTACTATTAATTAGAGCAGACATATAGTACACGTACTTCTTTCCTATGTAAAGGTCGAATTTATTTATCTAAGTACTAATTCAGCTTTTAGAAGTGTCAGTTATTCATATAAAATGACTATATAAAATATGTAGTAACCAAGAGTCATATGTCTAATATTAATTTCATTCTCACTACAATGAGAATCACCGCAGTTTCTTTAAATGTTTAAAGCCTATATTCTGTGATGTTTCTGAGAAACAAAATCGAAGCTAAGCTAAAATTCTGAAGCTAATAATAATAATAATAATAATAATAACAAAGATAGGGATAATGATGAAAAACGATAAAAAATGCACAGACTAATATCATCTTCGCTGGAATTCCACGATAATGAAACACAATGACGCTCGGTGTTATCTACAAGGCTGTCCATGTATTCCGGAAGAGCAAAACTGTATATCGTTTGTATTGAATCAAACCGGAAAAAATGGAATCATCGTCGTCATACGAATATATGGAAACGAATGATTCGGTATAACATCACCTTTGCGTAAGTGGATAAAAGAATTATAAACTAATTATTGTGTTTGGCCATCGAACAGCATCACGAGTAACTTAATGATTTAACACAGACTAGAAAAAAATAGTAAAGAAGATTTGAGTACACTTATCTCGAATGAATAAGCAGGGCAAATACTCCAAATTTGCAAAAGAAGGCGAAACTTTGAAACAAATCATGCGACATAAGGATACCTCTTGTAATGTGAAAGGAAACAAAGAGAAGAAAGAAAATAGATGAATAAAATATAAAACATTGTTCCTTTCCAGAGTTCCCGCCTTTTCACTCCTTTTCCTCCTCCTTCAAAAACCAAGCCCCGATTTTCTGAAATAAATCCTGAAGTAATTGGATTTAGATTTGTTTTATACCCACGCGAAAAAAGTGGGTGATTCGTATTCGGTATAATTAGAGCTTCATTTTCCAAAATGTTCACACGAGCGTAAAGTAGCGGCGTGAAATTCACAGACACTGAAGAGTATTGGAAACATTTTTTACGAATAAATATACAATGCCATTGGACCATCCGATCCACCTCAAATCATGATGAATCAAACTCAGCGAAATTCAGTGTTCTCAGGTCATCAGGCTTTTTCTAAATTATTCCTCTGATATCTGGCAAAGGCACAGTACAGTACAGTAACAAATACGCCATTGGTAGTATTCATAAAGAAAAAAAAATTAATCTCAGAGTATAGGGGTACGCACAAAAAAAAAAAAAAAAAAATCCTTGGAACTACAAATGAAAAGGTAGACAAAAACAAAGGAAACTGCAAAACACTTCTATGAATTGAAAGACTGAATTAACGTTACTCTAATAAGATATACTGATATGAGTTTTATGCAACCTCAGGCGTCAAAAGAACCTTATCTAACAATCATCAAGAATATATATGTGGTTACTCGCGGGCAAGATAAAGATGAATGTGGCAGAGGAGAGAGAGAGAGAGAGAGAGAGAGAGAGAGAGAGAGAGAGAGAGAGAGTGTGTGTGTGTGTAGACGTGGGAACGGGGTCGACATGAAGCCGATCCGATAAAGTTGTGGAATTTTTCTGTACAGGCAGTTCATCCACTGTCCATTAGTTATGTATTATAATAGTGAATGTGACCTTTGAGCTCTTTTTCTTTGGTGCTCTCCCATGTTACAGAGATATATATATATATATATATATATATATATATATATAATATATATATATCGTGTGTGTGTGTGTGTGTGAAGATCACTTAAACTTTTATTGCATTTAAGTAATGGCAATGTATATGAAAAATATTAATTCCAGCAATAAGTTAAAAAGCCTCCGGCACTAATGACCTCCATAAAAAAACATTTCTCATATTAGCACATTAATTCAGAAAAAAATAATCCCGCAAGAGTGGTTGTAATTCCCCAATAATCAAAGCAAATTTGTAATGCAATTAACCTTTCATTGGTCATTCTACAACGGCACGAACATATTTCGCAAATAATGTCAGTTTTGTAATAATTTCTTATTTTGGTGAGAAACTCGGAATCCAAAATGACACATACCAGGCCGTTTTTACGCGAGTTTATTCAGGAAATATAAAATTGAACCATTTTTCACAAACTGACTTACTTGCTAAAAATAAATTTGGAGATGTACTGCTACTAACTTTTTTTTTTTTTTTTTTTTTTTTTTTTTTTTTTTTTTTTTTTGAATTTTTTTTTTTTTTTTTTTTTTTTTTTTTTTTTGTTTTTTTTTTTTTTTTTTTTTTTTTTTTTTTTTTTTTTTTTTTTTGTCAATTTAGTACGCAAGGACTGGAGTGCCGAAACATTTTCAGGAGAACATAAATACTTATAAGCATACAGTTTTCTCTCTCTCTCTCTCTCTCTCTCTCTCTCTCTCTCACACACACACACACACACACACACACACACACACACACACGTGTGTATATAGACACTTCGAAAATAAGCGTAATTCAGAAATGCAGAAGCCTCTGGTTAGGTAATGAATCAAGAACCGAAATATCACACTTTAATCAAGTGATCGATGGACCACATCCTTCATAACAGAAAATTATTGAAAATTATTGGTTTTAAAGCAGTCTATAGTTCTCTACAATAACAAATGAAGTGAAACTTAAAAAAGCAAAAGAATGAAAATGTTAATCAGACAGTAAGAGGATGATATGTATCACTGTAAAGCGTAGCAAATAGTATCAATAAATAGCTACCCTAAGTGGAATGGTGTTTATCAGGTGTTCATCGTAAGTGGGGTGATTTTCACCATATTGCCACCCTAGGCGGAAATTATTTTTAACATGTGGATATCATCCATAGACTTGTCCTAGGCAATCTGTTTGATAAAAAGCAACCCATTTTGTAAAGAGGCATAAAGATGATTCATAAAACCTAAGAGAAAAGGGCTTTCTTTCGAAATTAATAAATACAGAGAAAGTCAAAAGATTGGTTTGTCATTGTAAAAGGGCCTTTACTTCAGAAGAATTGAATATAATGTTACCAGACAGTTCGGAGATATCGCGTTTCCTCTTCAATATGGATATTGCCGAATCAGTCACCTATAAAGGAAATTTTGTTTACATAACACGTAACCTGCTGGACAGAGTCAGTTTCCTACACACAAAAGAGAAGAAAAAATTCAGAAAGCGATTTTGAATATCGACCGTCGCATTCTTAAATACTCAAACTTTCCGTTTTAATCGTGAACTGCAAGTTTCATAACGATAAGGAGAAAATATTTATCTTTAAGGATAGCAGAGAAACTAAGATAAAGTGACAAGCTTTTCTTTTTTATAAAGAAAGTTCCTTTGACCGATAAGAATAGATTCAGGAAAGACAAAAGACGTTATCATAAGCCAATAGGAGGGAACCACTTACAACAGATACAGTGAAAACCATGGTCAAAACTGCGAATAAATTCACAGTGTAATGATTAAAATGTTTTCTGAAAATCCACAACTATAATGATAACTGGATTACTACTAAAGGTTAGAAACTTGAAACAAAGAATTTCGAACACCCAGTTTTCGAAAGTCTGTTGAAAGTTATTATCTGTTGTCAATAGTAATATTTATTCATATAATTTTGGATTTTTAATGAATAGCAAGGTCAAAATTGCTTGCTCGTTACTCGGAAATGATAAAATAATGTATTGTGAAATTAGAGGTGTATTAGAGAATTGGACCTGAAGAAAATGGAGAAACTTAAATAAACACACCGGCTTACAAATGAGGCTATAATTAAGTCGCCGTGAGTGGAGCGCGAGTTAATGGAAATGACTAAGAAAGAAAGACAGAAAGAAAGAGAGAAAGAAAGAAAGAAAGATAGAAGAAGTGTATAGAACTACTGAAAAGAGAAGAGTGCTAGAATAAAGATGTGTAAAAGAATAAGATGGACGAAAAGGAAATAATTGGTTTGGGAACGATGGGCAGGTTCGTAAAGAGCAATGAGAATTTTCAGCATAGAAGAATTTCTGAGGTGACCTACCAACCCTGCCCAAAGAATGAACAGCGCTCATTGTAATAATGCAATAGGCCTAAACTAAAATACTGACGCATAAACCTATATACAACCGAGTTATATACACTTCAACATACATGCGCGAAAGTACAAACGGCTTGTGGACAGTACTGTGTAATAAATGTTAAGTCTGCATGCGCAAATTATTCTTGAGAAAATGCCCCCAGAATTTAATAAAGACCAAAGCTCCGTAAAACATCAGAAACCATTGACTATCAAAGAATTGGGAAGTACTGAGGCTAAATAAATTGCAACTCAAGGGCCAAAACTTTATGTCTATTTTCCTTTCGAAATTTCAGATAAATCTCGCGCTGTGATTTAACTTATTGAAATACAATTTCTACAGGCTATGATTGTTTCGAAATATGAAATTAATCAGTCATTTATCTATTTCTTTATCACAGCGATAGAATTCATAACTGTGGGCAACACACTAAGAGATTTATTACTTATATATCTGTAGTTTCCCTTGTTAAATTTATAAATTATTTATCGATGTATTCATATATATACATAAATTACGCGCCATGTCTCTATGTGCACTCAGGACTCCTGCATGATTAAGCCTAAGCTTCATAATTTTTAATCCTTTTACCTTGTGTTTCTCCAGCCAGGGGTACGAAAAGAGAGCAACGTTGTCCATCTCTCCAGCATGAGTGATACGGAGGCACAAAAGGGATACAAATAATAATAATAAAAAAAAGCAATTCTGTCGTTGCTCAAAAACTTATACATTATATTTCAAAGGAAATGGAGGAAATGTTAAAACTAAGAAATCCTTTAAAAAACGTAAAAGATTACTTTGAAGGAACTGACTGGAACTCAGACTGGCCTCACCTGCAAGGCATGCACAGGGAGATCATTTCTTTTATTCAAAACTTCTCTTAATTAACTGATGTTCTTTCATTCGGAAGTTAACGAATATGATACCCACAATAAACGAACTTAAAAAATTTACAAGAGGAATAAATATAAATGAATGGAAAAACCACACAAAGCCCCAAGAGGAAAATTCCTTAAGAAATCTGTCTGAAAGAGTCGCGTCGCTAAGGTTTGCTTCAGAATCTGCTTAAAGGCCCTTTCCTGTCCTAATTGGCCTAACCTGCGTCACCGTAAGTATATAAAAACTAATTTTCAGAGACGAAATAATTTTCTGAAAGCGGAAAGGACATTCAACGTCATTTTTTATAAACGAGAAAAAAAAATAGTTGATGGTTTATTTTATGAAGATACATGACGCGATTCGGCGCAACTAACATTAAAAAGGATTAAAATAGTACTCCGAAAAAATAAATACCGTTATAGTAAATGCGTAACAACAAGTATAAATACCTTTCTTTTTCTTATCATTATACTGAAAGGAAACATGCTTTCAATAGGCTGAGTTATAGTTAAAAAGTAAAAAAATAACATATAATCATAATCTCTCTCTCTCTCTCTCTCTCTCTCTCTCTCTCTCTCTCTCTCTTTCTCTCTCTCTCTCGCCTTCCACCAGGCCTCTTCAAGAGTATTATTATAACTAGACAGAATAAGCATAAAAAAATCATTAAAAATTTTTTCTCACTAAAACAGAAACTAAAAGAACATATGTATCAATATACATACGTATTCATATATATTTATATATACATATATATGAATATATATATATATATATTATATATTATATATATTATATAATATAATACATAGATATATATATGTGTGTGTGTGTATGTATGTATGTATGTATGTAACGTACTCACGTATGTGTGTATGTCTGAGTGTGCAAGCAACACGCAGCGACTAAAACTAGGAAAATAAATGGAGGATTCTTCGCACAGCCTCGAAGAAAGAAGCGTCTCATACATCCCCTGAAATAAAACCCTTCCACTTTAATGAGCGTCGTTGAAAAAGCCTGGGCGCCCAGCCTCGATCAGACGCGTCAAGGGCCAATCATTAGCGTTAATGATTAACGTCCCGAATAAATGACACGACAGGCGCTGCTACAAACGGCGTCAGAAGACGACAAAGGCCTCGAGTTCTCCTTAACAGTTCAGAAGGGAATTTATGTAGCAAAAGTCGACCGTTCTACTCTTTTACGAACCCTGACATTATGTATAACGCGCGCGCACACAAATATAATTATATATATATATATATATAGATATATATATATATATATATATATATATATATAATATATATACACATCATATATATATATACACCAAACACCACACACCACATATATATATATATATATATATTATATATATATATACTTATATTTATTATATATATAATATATATACATATGTATATTATTTATTTACAAAATATAAAGACACACAATTATTTAATATATATATATCATTCCTATCACATATATAATATATATTTATATATATAGATATAAATAAAACTATATGATATAAATATATATATAATTATTTGTATATTTAATAATATATATATATAAAGATATGGTAGATATTATTATTAAATATAAATACACATATATAATATATATATATATATATATATATATATATAGATATTTATATATACATATATAAAATATATAGAAGATATATAGATAATTATATATACACATATATAAAATATAATGAATAATATAATTATATATATATATAATATAATGTATATAAAGATATAATTATATTATATAGATATATATATATATATTATTATATATTAATAAAAACAACACCACACCAATACATATACATGTTGCAGTCACCACGGACGCTGTTCATGGATTACTAAGTCAGGAACAAAAAACCCTATACCTATAGAAAACCTGCCGTCTGGCAGTGAAACTCAATAGTACAATCAAAAACCGTCGCTTGATATCTAAGCATACTAACGTTCTATGAAGTCAATCACTTGAAATAGTCGGTCCAAACGACGTTTAAAGAGTAGTTATAACGTACATAAACGAACATTTTACGCGAGGCATTTTCTTTTGGAGGGGAGGTCGGACTTTGGGACGGCAGCCGTGGCAGCAAAGATAACGACTTCTTTATGGGACACAAACTCAAGTTCCCTGAGAAGCAACGCCGTGAAATAAAGAGGATTAAGATTATACCGTAATCATGATTACCGCTCAAGAAAGCTGCGTATAAAGTAGCAGGTTACCCAAGAACTATTTGTTACTGTGACGTTAACGAGTACTTATATACATAATTACAAATATTATGTTTTTACTGATCACAGTAAAATATCACATAGTGATGTCCGTCTATATCCAAAGCAGATATTCATTCTGTCACTCATATTGCTGAAAAAAGTCTTTCTATGAATTGCGAATGCCCATTTTTTATCACCAAGACCTGTCACAAACGTCAGTTTGAATTCAAATAGCACTGATACATTAACAAAAATCGATCATCTCTTAGACACACACGCAGGCTGAAAACATCTGCAGCCATGAAAAACAGTAAAAGGACAATTGCATATATATTGCCTTCTATTTACTGGAAGCTAAGCAGATGAAAGCCATTCTTACCACTCTTGAATTAGGAGAGAGAAAGAGTCCTTACATGATAAACATTTATATGTTAAATTTCGCGTAGAAAAAGCGAACTTCCAGTTGGCTTCCAAAGAAGAAAATGATCCCGGAATTTACAATCGCGGTCAATTGCCCTGTATCATGGGAGTACAGGGGAACTTTTCACCAAGCCAATCGTATGTAGAAGTTTCCAGAATAAGTGAGGGATGGTTCTGCGAAGGCCAAAACTCCAGCCAGGTTCTCATCGAAGCTAATGATGTTCTAAGGCAGCGAGTGGAAAATTTACCTTCCCTTCTTTAGGGGAGTTCATCATAATGTAAGAACTTCTGGAACACCAATTTCTGCAAACGTTGGTATTTGCACATTTCATGTTTTTACTGTGTAGGAGTCACGTCTCACCAGGCAAAGATAATTCTAAATAAAGTTTAGGTAGGTCAGGAAAACTATTGAGTAAAAAGCCAGGTTAACGACACCAGTTAGGTCGAAATAATGTTGAGAGAAAAACAGTTACGGGAAAAGGGTCAGACTCGAACACAAGCCTTGATACAGAAAAAATGAAAAGTTGAAAACTAACATTCTTAAAATTTATGGTAAAGGTTTTTTAATATGCGCCTGCAAAATTCAACAAAACAATAAAAATTGAATAAAAATGAAACTAATCTCATTACACTGAATTTTCTAATCATGGAAATCCACCCAGAACGAAAAAATCCACCAACAAATTAAACCTTCTTTTCACTAAGAAGTGTGCGCTAGAAAAAATGACTACATTAGATGTTAACATACTACCATTTGGTAACCAGTCGATTCGTTGTTGGTCTAGTTTACATCATTTAATTGAGAAAATGTACGTGTGCAGTTCACAGTAGATAATTTGTCGTTCTCTTTTATCTTCAAACTCTTTACCTGTGTTACTATGAATTTAATTGAATTACAAAGTACATCAAAATAACCTGTAAAACATCCGACCAACGAGGTATAAATTAATACAGGGAATACCGTGCGTTTTTTTATTAATCATAAATACAGCAGTGAAAGGACATAATTTGCATGATCTACATTTTAGTAAGTTGCATCGCGAAACAAAACTTGAGTTTCGTCGTACCAGATGACCATACATTTATTAATTTGCACCCTCGGAGCAGTATTTGTCGAAGTTTACATATTTCCTAATTAAATTTAAGCAAACTCACCTGTTAACATAAGAAAGCAAGCGCGCAGGGACTCAAACAAAGCAAAGGCATTTACTTTAGTTTAGACTAAGAATAAGTTCAAGTGTTTTCATATATATATATATATATATATATATATATATATATATATATATATATATATATCTATCTATGTATCTATCTATCTAGATCTATCTATCTATATATATATATAATATATATTATATATATATATATATATATAATATAGTATATATATATATATATATATATATATATATATATATATATATATAGAGAGAGAGAGAGAGAGAGAGAGAGAGAGAGAGAGAGAGAGAGAGAGAAAAGACTGTTGAAGGAGAAAAGAACATCTCAGGTGGTCCTTAAAATACGCTAAGGTTCCTTTATCAAACTATAAAAACAAAAAACAATAAAATTAATATTAAAAGCGCTAAAATACAAAAGTAAGACAATACATTGTAAATGATGAAATTACAACTAATTATAGTTAAACCAACCATCAAGAGAGAAAGGAATGACGAAAGTCAGAAGGAACAAACCAGAAATGACAAAAGGCAACAGCTTATGTACAGTAGTGTTGTCAGGAAGGCAGTGTGTTCAATAGAGGAACAATTTGTTTAAATAAAAAAGGACTCCAGGCAATAGTTAACCATTTGGTGCCCGTTCCATTATTTCAAAATCTTTTTTATTGTATATTATGTTTGCATTTATTTGCGTGTTGACTGATGATGGAAAATTCAGGATTAGCAAGTTTACTATTAGTTCGATAGCTAACGTCCTTATGGCAATCAGTCCTAACCTTTAGTAACCACTGCGTGGAGACCACGTAGGTTCCTATATTACATCTGGGGGAATTAATCTTGTATACAACACATGATGTCATCAAAGGGTCAAATTTACTCATGAATTTAAACATACTACCCAAAGTAAGTGCATTTGTCGGGATGATATTAAATATAATAGTTGGCACATAATCAAGTATGAATTTTCTTAGCGTACATATAAATTTAAAGGACCACCTGAGATGTACCTCCTCCTCCAGCCATGATCTATTCTTCGAGTTACTAGTAACCACCATTTTTAGAAACTATAATATATAAAGTTACAGAAGTTCTTGTAAATGCAGGCAGGCTCTTTGACAAAAATTTTCCAAAAAAAAGTTTTCCGATCAACGAATAGCAAAGACGCTCCATCGGTGCTTGAGTGGATAATCCAGATACGTATATAGTTGCACAAGAAAACTCCAGACGTGAAGTACGAAAACAAATTTACTTAATCATTTCTTCTATTTACTAAACAAACATTTGAAGCCTCGCCCATGTAAGCGTGGAAACCAGGCTACATTTAGCGTAGAATACTGTATTAGGTGTCTATATTTTACAATAATTCTTCTTTACTATTTTGAAATAATCATCAAATATGTTCTAGTCCCACATAAAGTCATCCCACTGCAAAACTGGATAAAATGGATATCTACGGAAAACATGGAGAATAAAAAAAGGCAACAAAAACAAGCAAATAAAAATGTTCGACTCGAAGGGACGCCTTTTAAAAATGTGCAGCCATATTCACCGAAAGAGAAATTCAAGTCTCGTCAGATAATTAGGGCTAATAAATTCTCCGGAAGCAGTTATCGATTAGCCAACTCCATAAAGGGTCTTGTACGTGTGTTCGAAGCCAAAAATGATTTAAAATACATAATAATTTTGCAGTTTTAGACAAGTCTTCCCTTCACCCATGGATGTTCTGTGAAGTAACCTTAGACCTTCCATTTTACGTTGAGGAACAAAATCTTGACGCAAACAATATGAAGCTTATCTGAGCTTCAACAGATTCAGAATTGACTTTATGTAAAATCCGTCCAGGGGCGTCATCGTCATTTATATATTATGTGTAAGCTACTAAAAGAGGACATGATTTATGCTTAGAAACTAAAAACACCAAACGAAATTTCAAGTCCAATACAGTAATTTCTAAATTGTAACTTCTGACATTTTTGCAAGCAGACATAACGGAAACATGCTTCTTTGCTCCCACCCAGCATTTATAGCAAACGAAACTCAAAAGCAATTACGTAACTTATGATAATGCGTATCTGATCGTCGTGAAAAATTAATACACAAGAACAGCGAAACAAATTGGATCATATTATATATCTTTAATTAGTGCTCCATAGAAAAAAAAAACTCCCAGTAGGCTCGTTTCACCAGTATTTCCTAACGAAAGAAGCGGGAAAAAATAACAACACACACGACCAGGACGAGACCCGGGCTTTCTTCAAGTATTCACTAACTTGGAAAAACGAAGTTTGTAAAGATTTAAAAGCCCCCTCTCACCCTCTATACCTACGAAGGCAAAATCCATACGAGGACGAATTAAATTAACTTCCCAAAAGACCGCAAGGGGGAAAAAAAAGTTTAGTCCATAAAAGCCGTTGACGTAGAAGATGCCGCCGCATCTTGCATTTGAGATTAATCCTTTTTCAAGATCTGGGGAGGCCATTTCTACTTCTTTCCGAGAACTTACGGGGATTTCGTCCTTCTAGTTTTCTGCTTTTGCTGATGTTTGTTCTCGAATCGCCTTTTCAAGGTTTGACAGACTGATTGATGAAGTGCCCGGCTGGCTACCTTACGTATAAGCTGTTTTTATCATCATTAATCAAGTAGGTATTCTCTCTCTCTCTCTCTCTCTCTCTCTCTCTCTCTCTCTCTCTCTCTCTCTCTCTCTCGCACTGACTCAAATTAACTTAACATATCAATGAATCACCCAGAGGCTGTCTGTCTGTCTGTCTATTTATGATGAGAGTTTGCTGTATTATACAAACCTCTCCCTCTGTATAATACGAATTCCTTATATTAAACCACAAAATCTAGCGATCAAACTTGTTCTCTCGCTTTCATAAAAGTTAACTACATGAAACACAAATACTCTCTCTCTTTCTCTCTCTCTCTCTCTCTCTGTCTACCTCCTAGGGGCCTACTCCTCCTCCTCCTCCTCCTCTTCTCAGAGTTCTCATCTTGCTCGTTCTCCTTTACCTCCTGCCATCCTGTTTCTCCGCAGCCCATAACAAGAGACATCCCGCTGAAAAATACTTGTTGGCGCTTGACAGCATCAACAACACGTATTTTTTTGAAAGCCCTTTTTTCGCTCATCCATTTCAGCGAGCTGCAAGTAACGCAGATCTAATTAGCGTGCGTTTGACAGCTAAGAAGGATAGCCACGCATGCGCCTGTTTCTTAATTGCCAATTAGCCCCCTCGCTTCCGCAAGAGTAAACAGTTCAAGCAGATGGGGAGCTTGAAAAATATGAGTTAACCACCTCAGTAACTGCGACAGGATGAGAGCGAGCTTTGCTTGACCTCGTTTCCAAAACTTGAACGCCTTGAAGGACATAGCTTACAGCGTTTCAAAAGCTTGAGAGTATTGAACGTCAATGCTTAAAGTCTTAAAAATATGATTTACGTTTGGGGACTTAATAAAATCCTAAATTTTGGGGATATTAACTTTGTAAATTAAATGTATGTGCTTCAAACAGAACTAGTCCAAATAGCTGTGTTCTGAAGCAAGTCAATATAAACAAACCATATTTCAGGCTTTCTTGGAATGAAGCCACTTTAAACACTGCAAAGGCATATTAAGAAGCGATATGGAAATTTAAAATACAGCTCATTTATAAAAGCCCATCTTTTTTTACAACACATACGAAAACTTCCACTCCTTCCTCACCCGTAAGAAAAAAAAATCGAAACATCAGGTCTCCAACTGTAACCTAATGCAAATGGTCACAAGTCTCAAGAATTCTCTGGTGAGAAACTATTCAATTAGTGGAGTTTTGTTAATCATCGGTTCATGTTGTGCAAGCGAGGAAGGGAACGGAGTCTGAGATACAGAAAGTAATTGTTCTCAAGATTGCCCACTTGCCAATACGAACATTTCCCTTTAACTATGTAATCTCTTTGAAGCTTTCAGGTGCAGTTAACAGTACAATTTCCCAATTAGCTGCAGCTGGCTCGGAGGAAATGGAAATAAATTTTGGGAAATCGGATCAGGAGTAATATCTGTGCTGCCTTCTATCGTGCCGTTGATTACCTTACGAGAACAGTTATCTTTCTCAATGCAGAAATTGCATAATCATTATTGCAAAGAAATTCAATAATTGATCATTTAAATCATTTAAGGAAACTTATGGCGAATCTTGGAAATTATTACGGAAATTATGCCTTTCTTGGCAGTAAAATATTAGAGCACCTGAACTTAATGAAAATAGAGATCTGCTTCAACCAAGATGAATATAATAATTAAAATATGACCCCCACTGAAGATACTGTTCAGCAAGTGGTGTAGTAAGACATTCATTATGGCCAAATTCATAATAAACACACATGTACATGCATATGGACAAAACTAAAAGAACGCTTAGTAGATATTTATTGGCATCATTGCTTAATCAATTCTGGATACCACGTAAGTACAGAGAGCTAAAATTACACTTATCTTAATACTGAATGTTTCTTCGAAAGTTATTTGCCATTAACGCCTTGACTTCAATAATGTGTAAATTATGGAAAATAAGGTTTTCAAGTAAAAGAAAAAGGAAAAACCTGCACCACTAATTTTGTTTGTTCAGTACCACTCTACATGACTTGAAACGCTAGGTAGGTTAGGATACCTCGAAAGAAAGTATCATTCATCTTTTGAAGTATAAGTAATGATATAGCATCTACACTTACAAGTTGCCGGTGTTAAGGAGAAAACCAAGCATTTGCCACCCCTCCCTCCCTCTCTCCCTCCCTCGTCCCGCATTGCGTTAATGTAATTATAATCCAGTGCTTTATTACATCCGTGGTTTCTAACCAAACGCAGAGCGAAGACCCGCGACAGTGTTTAATGGAATAACACACTCACTATGTTTGTTGCGCGCTGGCACGCGCGCTCGTGTCTGTAGTGGAATTTCCTCGTCCATTAGTGAGATGAAAATCTGAATTCCAGTCTCATTCTGTCAATATTCAGGCTTCTCTCTACAATGAAGTCTGTGCATGATTTTTTGTACTCTCTTTTATCTGGGAGAATACAATGCATTTACACATGACGGACGCCGTGAAAAAAGAGCGAGCCTTTCCCTTATTTTCCTCTTCCAGTGTTCTGTGTAAAAACAACACTTGTCTACAAATTAAAATAAAAAAACGTGACATCGTCCTAGTTCCGACGAAGGTCGCCATATTTCTGCAAAAAGAACCGCTACTTGAGACGAGTGCTGTTATTTATTTAAGATAATAGTTAATACTTAATTCTGAACTGAATATTCTTCAAGAAAGTCGTTGCAGCTTATGGAAATTCAATTCGCCCCAATGAAAGTTTAATAAATGAATGGAAAAAAAAAAGAGTCCTGACGTCATACTCGCCGAAACAGATGATAAAAAATGTAAGTCTGTCTATTGAGTGAACGGAAAAGTTTTAGTAATCTGTGTTTCATAAGCAGTTACAGACAGTTTGATCAGCTTAGCTGAACCATCAACGTAAATCACATACAATAACAACAGATAAATTAGGTTCGAATAATCCTGATATCGTCTTAACCAACAGGTAAAACTGCAATTTGGGTATGTTGGAGCAATTGGCGATGTCTGGATTATTATTAAAAACATGACATAATAGATAACTGGAATCGGAAAACTGTGAGGTAACAGTGAAGAGAAAATATCTGAATCGTCGATATGTAGCATTAACGGTAATAAAAAAAAAATACAAGGTTTGGGAAGCAAAATAAAAAGTTTTTGACGATGTTTTTGGATTTGACATGATAAAGAAAAAAATCAATAAATAAACATCAGTCAAAACTACATGGAAATACAGTCAAGCTATGTCCACATTTCTAAGAGCGGTGCTCTGTTTTAAATATCGGCATAACTATTCCTGAGTACACGAAAATAAAAATGGTTAATTCGCACGTAAATAACAATGGTTAATTCGCAGAGTTTAAAAAAAATTAAATAAAGAATACTTTTTGCTATTAAAATCTTATTTCTCAAGGATTCCATGAAATTCGAGAAAAATTGTTTTTAAGCTATTCAACCTAAATAAATGTTTGTATGACTGTGGTTAGCGGTCTACTTAAATCATCAGCCAGAATCGAAACTCCGCATCTCTCTCTCTCTCTCTCTCTCTCTCTCTCTCTCTCTCTCTCTCTCTCGTGAATACCTATTTCAATGGCTCCCTCAACATCCAGATATTCGACATTCACAAAGATATATGACAAGCATAGAGGTAACCGTATCCTTAGCAGTAGTACCTATATTCTGAAGAAATGTTTGCCAAGATTAAGGCTCATTCTATAATAATAATAATAATAATAATAATAATAATAATAATAATAATAATAATAATAATAATAATAATAATAATAATAATACCCGCCTGCAGAAACCTTCGCCCTGTTTTCGAAAATGCCTCTTCAGATTGATGATGGTGATGATAATACGAAAAGAGTTCAGATTTACAAACAACTAAAACTACGTATCAGTAGATGAGGCCGCTAGAAGCCAAATTCCATTTCCAGTGAAATGTTTGATAAGCACGTGTAATGGACTGGAAGTTAGAGGCTTCCAAACCGCCCATCAAAGCCATCGGTGAAATCGCTGTGTGGTTTACGTAAGGGGGAATTCCTCTATTTACTATAGAATGAAAGACTCTACGCCTGGAATATTTACTCTGCCATACATACGAAATGATACCCAGAAATCTATTACTTTTCAGGCCAACTATAAATTCTACACGCCTTCAGAACGATTAGGGACGAATGTTAATACTGCAATTCTTTGCGATAATAATAGTATATTGTTATCATCATCAGCATTATTATTATTATTATTATTATTATTATTATTATTATTATTATTATTATACTTGCTGCAACCCTGGATGGAAGAGCATGAAGGAACGAAACCCAATACGGAAATAAGAGACGTGTTAGTAAATAACAAATCTATTAGTGTCAAAGAGGAAAACGTATAAAAACACAAAACATGAATTGAGACATGTGAGCCTACTCAATCAAAAAACACGTCCGCCCAGTGCAATCAATCATCATTAATACCAACAGTATCACCTACCGGGCTATTTTACTGTTCATTTCACCCGGGCAATTTTACTATCATTTTTCATCAGTAACCGTTTATATTAAGAAGAGAAAAACCACTTCTTTCAACGCCCAGCATTTCCTTTAACTGCTACATCAGGTGCAAACAAACTGCAAACCAATTGCAATAAAGTCGCTGCTTATTCATGCACAAATACAGAATCCTTAATAGTATACTTTCAGTGCAACATTTTCAATATCATGCCCCTTATTTTAACCAAAGTGCAACTTCAGGAGTGTACCATCCGCTCTACAGATACTATGGTGGCTCCTTTGAAGATGAAGAGAAATTCCCTAATCCTCGTAGGTAATCACATAACGCCTGGCCTGTACGGTATTCCGTATTGAATCCCACGAACTATTTAATTAATTCCTTTGGTACTTCATTAAAAATGCACGGTGATCAACAATGGTCAGAATATTAAGCATGATGCCCTGTTTATATTTTGTCCTGCGACACCCCATATTAAAAAAATGGTACAAACAAAGACTGGAAATCTAAACTTGGTGACATGGCTATTTCTAAATATTCCTAAACTGTGGAACTCCTTCACGACTTTTGATTTCTCTTCCTCTTTTACATGGCAGGAATTTTTCCTTCCCATTTCTTTCCTTTGCTTCTATGGCAAGCGCTGCCCGTATAAAGGTTGTTGGATTATCTCTCCATCCGGGTTTTACCAAACTAATTTTTGAATAGAAAATGATTTTGAGTGCAAGTGCGCATGCATAAACATACCGCGAAAAATAAAATAACGAATTACCTGAATACTGCTTAAAAGAGCGTCTCATTTAAAATGCTGCATGTAATACTGAATATAAAAATGACAAATATTTACGGGAAAATCAATGCCACAACTGAAAGTACAAACATGTCGCAGCTTTAGAAACCCCCATTACTTAAAATGAAAAAAATCACCAAACTTGTAATTTATCATATTGAAAAAAAGAAAACCAGAATGTAATGCTAAAAGTCAAATATTAAGCAACACAAAAATATAAAACAGTAGCAATAGTGACGTGGTTTCAGTCGCACGAGACTTAAGAACGGTAATCGAAGAAACAAAAGCACTCGGCCAAGAAAAATGGTTTGAGAAAACTAAACAATACCGACGTCTGAATTAGGAGTTCGACGGCAGCAGAAGAGAGAGAGAGAGAGAGAGAGAGAGAGAGAGAGAGAGAGAGAGAGAGAGAGAGAGAGACTGGAAAAGCAACTTCTGCGTAATAGCCGCGGAAGCCTCTTTCTTTCGTCGAAAAGGAGCAGCAACAGAGAGTGATTGGGAGATTTGTTGTCAACTTCAAGGAAACTCAGATTGAAGCAAAGAAAGCTTTCTCGGAGAGGCTTCTTTGATGCTCTATAGGATCATTATTCTTTTTCTTTTACTCTTGTCAAAGCCACGACATTATAGATCATTCGATCATCGGTGGCCAAGACAGGAAATAAATAATAGATAGAAGTGACAATAAATATCTGAAATAAAGATGAAACAAAACAAAGGTCGACTTACAGCTGCTGTAATAACTACATAGTCAAGAATTTAAATAATGAATGCACGACTGACTAGCTCAAATATTCATTCAAAGCCAGACAAGAAGTCAAGACAGCTAAAAGGAATATAATTAGAATAAAATTTTACTTTGAAATAAAAGGAACAGAGTCTTAAAAAAGAACGATTCACCTAAAAAATGTATATTCTAACGAGAGAGAGAGAGAGAGAGAGAGAGAGAGAGAGAGAGAGAGAGAGAGAGAGAGAGAGAGCATAGTTTTGAAATGCAAAATGCTTAACAAAATTTAATGTGGTCTCCAAAGTGTTCTAAAGTGCACACGCCTTTTCACTGTTTTATGCATCCTGACATCATAAGTTTTGGAGGGCATCTTTTAAAACTGTACCTCTGGAAGTCTCTTTTTACAAAAGAAACACTTGTGTAAAAATATTTTGTTTTTTAGAAATGTCAAGATTCATGCGAGATTAAATTTGAACTAAAGACACGAATCTGAAGTATAAGTTTTCAGGCTCCTTCAAAAACTAGAATTCTCTCTCGTGTGCGGCAAAATAAACTTCTCTGCATCTAATGGATTCGGCAAAGAAGAAGAAGACGACAATATTACAAATCAGACAACAAAAGCAATTCCCTTTCTCAAAATACCTTAAGAGCGTCTTGGCGCTGTTAAAGAACAAACTGAAAAAGGATAAAGAATTTGCTCCTTCGTCTAATGTCTGAAATTTGTGGACAGATAAAAGATAAATAAAATGTGCAGAGTCGTTCCAAAAGAGGGAAACGAGAGCCATTTCTTCCTTCTCGATGCTCAAATTATATTTGTGAACACCGGGAAAACAGAAAGAGAACGTAATTCAACTTTAACGCGAAATTTTACTCCCAGTTATAAATACTTCGGTGGCACCTGCTTCGACTTGCCTTCCCTCTCCAGGAGAATCGGCTATAGATCAAAACCAAACACTAATTTTTACATATTGTCTGTCTGAGCGGAAGGCCATCAATTTCAGCGGGCCATACTTTTCGCGCCCTGTCCTCCCACCCCCCGCAAGTGCCATTAGATGAAACTGTGAGTAAATTTCCTTCTCAACAGATTTTCAGGATATCCTTTTTTGGAATTTCGAGGGATTTTTTTTTTTCTGTCTCTATTCATTTGTCTTTCCGCATGTTTGTTGTCATTTCTCCTTTCTGCAAGATAACAGTTAAAATATATTGAATGTATGACCAAAATCAGAAAACATGATCTCTGGACTGTTCGACGGTTGTACATTAAGTTTTAACGAGAGAGAGAGAGAGAGAGGAGAGAGAGAGAGAGAGAGAGAGAGAGAATGAACGTATCAACAGATCCATTTTTTTTCTATGAGGAGTAACATTTACCTGGAGAGAAAACTGAAGTTGAAATCAACATTACACAAGATTCATGACCGATACTCAAAGCATGACCTTATTACCACAGTAAAAAAAAAAAAAAAAAAAAAATGTAAAAGTGTGCTTCAGTTTAGCGCAGAAATAATTACGCGACGAAGACCAGCGAACGTAGTTTTTCGTGACAATATTTTACTCTGCTAAATTTTCCGTAACTTTTTATGACTTTTCTACAAAATTACTAATTTAAAATCTTGTCATTTGCCTTACAAGACTGATATACGAAGAAATGTTATTTACGCCCCTTGAATTATCATTTCCTTTGTACGGATTTCCTTGATCATCAATTCAAGAAACATTGGTCTGTTAGCCTAGCTAGTCTTTTTAATTCTACTTTTAGGTCATTTAGTCAGGTTTCCATTTTCCTCCGAATTCTCTCCAACGCCCTTGCCAACTAGCTAAGGAAAAAGTTAACACATCTCAGCGCTTGATATAATTAGGCAATCATAAGATATTTAAACAGATATTTAGAGGACCTTGAAAATTACATCAGAAATTCGTCTTAAAGTAAAATCAATTTTACATTCCTATTAACTTAAATTATTCCTGACCTCCTGACCTACAGGGCAAGGGCCAGAAGCACATCTTTAAGTCCAGGGCAGAGAACGGTGGATCAAAAAATTAAGGAAAATCAGGCCGTTCAACTCTCTACTTCACTTGAACAAATTTTAAATTTTCATGAAGTTTCCTCCTCTTTTTTTCAATCATATACTTTATATTTTCACAGCGGTATCTAACTGGAAGAGACATTAATGTTAGAAGAGAGACTCGTTTGGTTGTCAGGGATGTTTTAATGTACAAAGAAGTGTGACCCAGTTGTCGCACAAAATGGTTCAGTAGTCGTCACTCTGTTTGAGAGGTATGCCTCCTCTGTAAAATGAATTAATGATTGAATTAGTTTTCTGGCATCATATTCTAAATTGGCATTCCTAAACAGTCAAGTCATGCAACTCGATGGTCTCTGAGTTACTTCATTACACCATTGTGTCCTTCACTGACATTTAAAAAAATACATTTCTTAAGATGGAAAATTAAACCTTGTTCATTCTTGTCTCATTTCATTACTGGTTACAATAAATTGCCAGCAATCCATGTCTCAAACAAATGTAATCTTATAATTAATGTTCATAAATAAAATTATTAAAATGGAACCCACATATTTCTCTCTATTTCACTGTGACAAGGAACACAAAGAGAGAGAGAGAGAGAGAGAGAGAGAGAGAGAGAGAGAGAGAGAGAGAAACAGTAGTAATTTACTTTTTTTCTTATTTTAGGAAAGAGGAACTATACAGAAACTCATAGGCTCTACCTGAAATTCAAACCCGAAAATGACGACATCTTTATCAAGGCAACACCTGAACCGTGAAATAAAGTTTCAATTATCCACCAGGTCTGCAAACAAGGGGAACGAATTCCTCCTCCTTTATCTCGAATCCCAGATCCCATTTCGAGTTCGAAACGCCGTCTTCTTCTTTCTTCGAAGTCTCCCATTAAAAAGAAGAAGAAGAAAAAAAAACCCTTCCTAACTATGTTATTCTTCCATCTCTAAAGTCAACTCCAGAATGGAGGGATTTAATGACGTCATTGCTCGTCGCTTCTTAATCACCGCATCCGGCATCGTCGGAGAGACTGCCCGAAAACTGACATCGTGCTTTTATCATTTTGTTGTTGTGGGTATGTATGGAGGGAATGGGTATGTATGGAGGGAGTGGGTATATATGGAGGGAGTGACAGAGGGAGGAAGTGCAGAGGGGCAGAAATAGTGGGAAGAATAAGATTGGAGTAGCCGAAGAGAGAGGGAGAGCGGGAATAAAAAAGAAAAAAAAGTAAATCCTTCTCAAAATGAGAAAGAAGGGTACGAATTGTAACACTACAGAAAATGGATTTCCAGTTAATTAAAAAGAACTCCACGCGTAATGAACAAATTAACAGGTAATGAAGAAGTCGACGCAGCGTAAATGAAATCTAAATTTAGACGAACAGCATACTGAATTCCATCGTTTATTAAGGAACAGCTTTTCAATATAATGCCTCCCATTCCCTCCCATCAAGATTTGGCCAATTAAATCCCAGTAGTGGGAGGCAGCCACAGCGAAGACCAAATCTCCTTTGATAAAATTTCCCGCAACTAGCAGGCAAGCTCTAATCAACTGTTCTCTCTCACCCCCTCATGAATCAATCACTGATAATCGCTATTTAATCAGGGGAAAGTGGATCTCCACCGGGTAAAAGGAACCTCATTTCATATTCCCCTAAACACGGAGAGAGACCTTACCTTACAGACCTTACAAGTTCGTTCGGGATTGCCCCAAGGTCCCTCAGTGTGAGGCGCCTCTAATGTCTACCAGAAGGAGTTGCTAGTACATCTTACCGGTATATTTTGCATCTTCCAATCTTGGAGGTCTGGGATGACAAGTTTAGATGATTTTGTCCGGGGGGAGGCTTATTATTAAAAACCAAACCATTTCTACGCTCACTCCCTGATATATTCCTCAGATGAGCTGGCCAACGGCATTGAAATAGACGCTGGCATTATCCGATGCTGGTGCGTAGTGGATTAATGTCCCTGTGTGCTTTCCCTTATTTTTTCCGAGGTTATTAGTCTTTTGGGCACTATTAATACTACCTCTGCTTGCACTTCTTTTGATATTTTTTAGTTTCACCATGATATTTTTACAATGGTTATTCCTTCTATCTGTTTTCCATGCCTGAATTATCCATGTAGCGTTTTTTTCCCTCTTCTCCCTTTCTAGACGTATATAATTTTTAAGGATTGTAGTCCTTTCCCAGTAGTCTTAGGTTCCTTAACCTTCTTCTATTCTAGCCTGTAAAGGACCTTTGTTTGTACACCTCTCTATTGTTTGGCCAAATATCCTTTTGATAAGTCTTGGGTACCATGATCATATTGCTAATATTCAAAGTGGACTACGAAACATATGGTTTTGATAAAGCATGAATCAATGTGTTTCAGCTTTTCTTGTTTTTGAAGTGCCTTCCGTAAAACAAATTCCCATTCCCCTTTTTGGCTTTACATTTTGCCAAACAGAAATTGCCTATTTGATCATTGCATAAATTGTTCCTATTCAATCATCACACACCAATGGTCGTTTAACTGCTTTCCTTATTTGTGATTGTCCTCAATTATTAGGTTACCCCCATATTATGCATATAGCTTTCCTTCTCTGTCTCCATAATTTATTGATTCAAATTTATCAGAAGGTTAAATACCATACCTATTATTTACTCCTTTCTGCCCAATTCATATACTTTGCTGTTTAAAGGTCTCTTTGTAGAAGCGTTCCTATCTTCATCACAAGTAATTTCTTTTCTAACCTTAGTCTTTTGTGTCATCAGCGAAACTACTCACTACCGAATCCTTAAACATTCACTGTCTAGATGGTTTCTTCAATCATAATAACCAAACCAATAATATTGCAGCGTAGCACACCGTACCTTGTGGCACACCGGAATCTTACACCCTTGGTTTCATCCGGAAGTTCTTTTCAATCGGTTTGGCAATAAAACTATATGTTTTTTGCTGTTTTTGTGTAAAAATTCTTCGTTTTTAACCATCTTCCCTACTTTATCGACGATATATTGTGTTTTCTAAATTTTGCCTTTGCTAATTTATATTATGGTCTACGTTTGTCAAAGCTTTTAGCAAAGTCATAGATAAACCACATCTGTTTCAGTTTCCGCTTTTCATATTTTTGATTGAAATGTTCTCACGGTTGGTAACTAAACAAGCTTGGGTTTTGTGTACTTTTTTTCCGGGTACGAAAATTTCCGTGGGTTGTCCGATATTAAACAAATTTTTTTAATTTTTTAACAATGGTTTTCATAATATTTTTCGTTCACTTACTCTTTCATACACTTTCTATAATATTGATGTTAGACTCACAGGCCTATAATTACGTGCCATCTAGTCTTTGATCCACTTTTGAAAGTAGGGTGGATTGATATATTGCTAATTTGTGCTCATCATAAATTCTTGCCTGTATCTACCACGTTTGTCTAATTAATAAAGTGGCAAGTGGATTTGGGGGGGGGGGGGGGGTCGATAGAATGAACGTAACTTTCTTTAACAAAATAGCAGGGGACCTCCATACCGGGCCCTTGCAGCAGCTCCATTTTTTAATTTGCAGTTAATTGCCTGCACAATATCAGCTTCATTAATTTCTATGTCAGCTAAATATTCACTATTTTCTTCCCTTACTTCTATATCATTATCTTCATTATCTATTCTAGGGTTGAATTCTCTCTTATATACGTTCTGCCAGTATGTTGCAAATTTCCTTTTTTTTCATTCGTTAATCTCCCTTCAATTCTCAGAGGGCCTATTTCTATTCTTCTTTTATTCATCTTCTTCGCATATGAGTATAATAGTTTGGGGTTTTGCTTGATATTTAATAGGGTTTTTTCTTCCAAGTCCCGTTTTTCATTTTCTTTTGATTGTATAATCTTTTGTTCTGCATTTTCTATCTTACTTTTTAGTTCTATAACTTTCCATGCATTTTTTCTTTTTGCAAGACCTTTTTTCCACTTTCTGATTTTCTGGAACAAGATCCTTCTGTCTCTTGGTATGCATGAATGATGTTTTACTTTTCTTCTTCGGTATATATTTTTCCACTATTTTTCTCCAATATTTTATATAATATCTCCGTATTTACCCTTATGTCATCACTTACGAAAATGTTATCCCAATCTTTGTTTAATTCTTCATTAATTTCTGACCATTTTATATTTTTACTGTAGAAGTTGTATTTTCCATATCCTTCCCACTTTTTCATTTCTTGCTTATCTCTATTTTCACTTGCTTTGGAATGAACTGTTAATTCTATGACATTATGGTCTGAAATACTCGCATTATAAACTATTATTTCTTTAACATAATTCATCTCGTTCACAAATACTAGGTCTAAAGTATTTTCCTTTCTTGTTGGCAGGTGATTTATTTGTTGAATGTTGTATTCTAGTAGCATATCTAATAGCTTTTCAAATTGCCTCTTTATCTTCTGCACTACTATTACTCTTCTTTTTTTATATGTATAAGTACAACCACAATCTCCTATTCGTTCTTTCCATTCTACGAAAGGAAAGTTGAAGTCACCAGATAGGAGAATAGTCCAGTCCTTGTGATTTCTACATATATCATCCAATTTTCAATTATTAAGTCAAACTCTTTAGTATTAGGAGGTCTATATATTACTATGTTCATCAATTTTTCAGATTAAAATTCTACCGCTATTAGTTCACATTCTGAGTTACTATATTTCTCATATATTTTTCCTTGTTTTTTGTCTTTCCCATATATTGCGGTTCCCCCTTGATTCCTATTTTTTCTATCTGATCTATAAGTTTGGAACCCTTTTATTTGATCATCATTCCCAGTCTCTTGGGAATACCAGGTTTCACTTATATTCATTATATCTATTTTCTTTTCATTTTGGGTTAGTTCTTCTAAGTACTCTATTTTTCTTTTTGAGTTACTCGTTAACTAAACCCTGCGCATTTCAGCACGATGATGGTTTGCGTGTTTTCTCCTTCATTTAATAATTGGTAGTAATAAGGATTTTCCCATGTCTCTTTCCGTTCTGTATGTTGTTCTTTTTTTTTTCATTTCCAGAAATTCTGACATTAAAAAATCCAACTTTTCCATAATATTTGATCTTCCTTCATCATAATTATTCATTTTGTGTCTGAATCTGCAATTTTCTCCGTTTCTGCAATATCCTCTTGCATAATAAATACAGTTATTATCTCTTGAGTAGAATTTCGGAGCTGATGCTTTGAAATTTTTTGCTGACACCTCTGCATTGGTGGTTTGCTTTTCTCTTTTACCTGATATTCTTGATTTCTCTCTTTATTTGTTTCTTTCTTATTTTGGATTTTATTACTTGGTTGGTTATTTATTTGATTATGATTCATGGCTACAGGGTGCATATATTTGCATTTTTTGTCGAACTTACATCCTTTTCCTTCTTTTAGGTTTTTACATATTTTTGGATGCAGATCTCTGCAATCATCCCCATATCCATCTAAGTATGCACATTTACCATATATTTCATAGTTTGACATATCTTTAGGATGTTTGTAGTAACATCTTTCTCCAAATCTGCAATTCCCTCTTTTCAAAAGGTTGCAGATTTTGTCTTTCTTGTCTATTTTTTCCTCTTTCCCGTCATTGTATAGATCTGGGTAGAGCCTCTTCGGGATTTGCTTTTCTGTTGTCATATCGTAATTTATTTCTTCGTAGGTATGCTGCTTTATTGCCTCATATGTAGTATCAATGAGTATCTCTGCATCCATACTTTTATCTTGTTCTTTTTTTTCCTTATTTTTTTCTGTCATTTCATTTTTGTTTACTTCTCTTCCGTTTTCCTCTTCTTCTTTTTCTTCTTCTTCTTCCTCTTCCTCTTCTTCTTCATCCTCAACTATTTGTACATTCAATCTTGATTTAATAACATTGTCTATCCATGATAGACATGTTGAACAAAAAATTCTTGTATCTTTTCTCAAATCTTGTATTACCTCAGCACACTGTGGATGGGTCGGAATGTTGCATGCAGCACATTTTCTGATTAGGTTTTGTGGATTGACTATGCTATACCAAACCTTACACAGTTTGCATGCTTTTGGCATTCTTTTTCCTAATGCTCAATTAGGATATTCACAAGATTCACCTTATTCATTTTCTTTGTCGGAATATGTGTTGTTTATGTATATTTTCTTTATGAGTCTCTTGACCACTTGGATTTTATTTGGAACTTCTTCAATTATTTTCAAGATGTTTTCATTAGAGAGAGAGAGAGAGAGAGAGAGAGAGAGAGAGAGAGAGAGAGAGAGAGAGAGAGAGAGAGAGAGAAGGGGGTCTGAGGTTACAGTTGGGTTGGAGATGCCACTGATTTCATGGCTAAGACATGCAAATATATAACAGATATAGATAATAATATAGACAGAAAAGAAAAGTTAAGACCCAGAGAGAGAGAGAGAGAGAGAGAGAGAGAGAGAGAGAGAGAGAGAGAGAGAGAGAGAGGGGGCTGAGAAATCTCATAAGAAAAAAATAAGAAGAAAAATACAAGCAAGAAATGATGATATCGATACGGAGATGATAGAGATGAATTCATAGACTCAGACATGAGAGAAATTAGGCCGTCACTCTCATTCTAAAGAGAGCAGGACGCTTCAAATCCAGAATCCTGATCATGGGCTCAGCATTTTTGAATCGCCTACACTCTGTCAAGGTAAGATCTTAAGTGGCTGTGGCCAGTATCCAAGGCAACTTTGAATAAATCTAAATCCTTTAGAAAGCGAAAAAAAGTAGCGAGTTAAGGTTAATGATATTCCCAATAGAGCTTCTTGTGATTTACTTCAAGCGACCTGGCAGACGCTACGGCAATATTGGGAAAATCTTTAACATAATGGATTTTGGGATCATTAAGATATTGTATTGTGTGTGGCTAGTGGCTGTGTGTTTGAGAGATATGTACGTACACACACACACACACAATGATTTTTTTCACATCACCGTGATTCATATATGAGCATTAAGCTACAAATGTCCTTTCATATCTAATTCACTCTGCCACTGAATTAATACATCTTCGTATTTGTTAATCGAAAGGGAATTCAGTTAAGAATTCGTCGGCTCATTGTACGTCCTGAATTCTTGGTTTCCGTGGTTCGAGTACATAAGCCGACGAATTTCACATCAACTAAAAAATTCCCCTTCGGTTAACATATGAAAATATATTCATTCCGAGGCAAATGCTTATATACTTAATAATAATAATAATAATAATAATAATAATAATAATAATAACCCTAATAATAATAATAATAATTAATAATAATAATAATAATAATACAAAGTACAAGAGGGGACTAAACAACACAATAGAAGATGTAAAAACAGAGGCTTAAGGCCAAAGCACATAAGATCCAACGGTACATGAACAGGAATAAGGGATACCAAACAGAACAAACTATTCGGAACCAACCAGAAAAGACTACTACAAGCCAACTAAGAGAGGAAGACAACCACCCAAAAATTCCTGAAGCCGAACCAAGTAAGACCCTCTGGGAAAACATATGGAGCAATCCGGTATCACACAACAAACATGCAACATGGCTCCAGGAAGTCAAGGAAGAAGAAACAGGGAGAATAAAACAAAGATTCACAGAGATCACGGACAGACACAGTCAGACACCAACTAAAGAAAATGCCAAACTGGAAAGCCCCACAGGTCCCGATGAAGTCCATGGATACTGGCTCAAAAACTTCAAGGCCCATACACCCACGAATAGCAGAACAACTCCAGCACTGTATCTCAAATCACCATGCACCCAGATGGATGACCACAGGAAGAACATCCTTAGTACAAAAAGACAAGAGTAAGGGAAATATAGCAGTAACTACAGGCCTATCACCTGCTACCAATATGTGGAAGTTACTAACCCAGGCATCATCAGTGAAAGGCTATACAACTACCTAGAGGGGAGACAAAACACCATCCCCCACCAACAGAAAGGATGCAGAAGGAAGTGTAGGGGCACAAAAGACCAGCTCCTGATAGACAAAATGGTAATGAAGAACAGTAGGAGAAGGAAAACCAACCTAAGCATGGCATGGATAGACTATAAGAAAGCCTTCGACATGATACCACACACATGGCTAATAGAATGCCTGAAAATATATGGGGCAGAGGAAAACACCATCAGCTTCCTCAAAAATATAATGCGCAACTGGAATACAATACTTACAAGCTCTGGAATAAGACTAGCAGAGGTTAATATCAGGAGAGGGATCTTCCAGGGCGACTCACTGTCCCCACTACTCTTCGTAGTAGCCATGATTTCCCATGACAAAAGTACTACAGAAGATGGATGCCGGGTACCAACTCAAGAAAAGAGGCAACAGAATCAACCATCTGATGTTCATGGACGACATCAAGCTGTATGGTAAGAGCATCAAGGAAATAGATACCCTAATCCAGACTGTAAGGATTGGATATCTGGGGACATCATGATGGAGTTTGGAATAGAAAAATGCGCCTTAGTCAACATACAAAAGGGCAAAGTAACGAGAACTGAAGGGATAAAGCTACCAGATGGGAGCAACATCAAACACATAGATGAGACAGGATACAAATACCTGGGAATAATGGAAGGAGGTGATATAAAACACCAAGAGATGAAGGACACGATAAGGAAAGAATATATGCAGAGACTCAAGGCGATACTCAAGTCAAAACTCAACGCCGGAAATATGATAAAAGCCATAAACACATGGGCAGTGCCAGTAATCAGATACGGCGCAGGAATAGTGGAATGGACGAAGGCAGAACTCCGCAGCATAGATCAGAAAACCAGGAAACATATGACAATACACAAAGCACTACACCCAAGAGCAAATACAGACAGACTATACATAACACGAAAGAAAGGAGGGAGAGGACTACTAAGTATAGAGGACTGCGTCAACATTGAAAACAGAGCACTGGGCAATATCTGAAAACCAGTGAAGACGAGTGGCTAAACAGTGCATGGGTAAGAAGGGACTTAATAAAAGTAGACGAAGACCCAGAAATATACAGAGACAGGAGAATGACAGACAGAACAGAGGACTGGCACAACAAACCAATGCACGGACAATACATGAGACAGACTAAAGAACTAGCCAGCGATGACAAATTGGCAATGGCTACAAGAGGTGGGGAGAGCTAAAGAAGGAAACTGAAGGAATGATAACAGCGGCACAAGATCAGGCCCTAAGAACCAGATATGTTCAAAGAACGATAGACGGAAATAACATCTCTCCCATATGTAGGAAGTGCAATACGAAAAATGAAACCATAAACCACATAGCAAGCGAATGCCCGGCACTTGCACAGAACCAGTACAAAAAGAGGCATGATTCAGTGGCAAAAGCCCTCCACTGGAGCCTGTGCAAGAAACATCAGCTACCTTGCAGTAATAAGTGGTACGAGCACCAACCTGAGGGAGTGATAGAAAAACGATCAGGCAAAGATCCTCTGGGACTATGGATCAGGACAGATAGGGTAGATACGTGCAAACAGACCAGACGTGACGTTGATTGACAAAGTCAAGAAGAAAGTATCACTCATGATGTCGCAATACCATGGGACACCAGAGTTGAAGAGAAAGAGAGGGAAAAAATGGATAAGTATCAAGATCTGAAAATAAAAAAGAAATAAGAAGGATATGGGATATGCCAGTGGAAATCGTACCCATAATCATAGGAGCACTAGGCACGATCCAAGATCCCTGAAAAGGAATCTAGAAAAACTAGAGGCTGAAGTAGCTCCAGGACTCATGCAGAGAGGTGTGATCTAGAAACGGCACACATAGTAAGGAGAGTGATGGACTCCTAAGGAGGCAGGATGCAACCCGGAACCCGGGAACCCACACTATAAATACCACCCAGTCGAATTGGAGGACTGTGATAGAGCAAAAAAAAAAAAAAAAAAAAAAAAATAATAAAATAATATATATATATATATATATATATATATATATACATATATATATATATATATATATATATATATATATATATATATATATATATATATATATAAATGAATAAGCGAATACCACAGGAAAAATAACTAGAAATGAGATACAGTTGAAAAAAGAAAGTTGCCATGTATCTCATTTCTGCCTCGGTTACAATTTCTGCCTATTATTTTCCTGTGGTATTCGCTTATAATCATGAAGTCACCTACATCTATATATATGTATATATATATATATATATATATATATATATATATATATATATATATATATATATATATATATAGTATATAAGCATTAAGCTACAAATGTCCTTCGCGTTTAGCCTCTGAGTTAATATATTTTCTTCATATATGTTAACCGAAAGGGAATTTTAGTTGATGTGAGATTCGTCGGCCCATGTGTGTGCGTATATATATATATATATATATATATATATATATATATATATATATATATATATATATATATATATATCGAGAGAGAGAGAGAGAGGAAAACCCATAGAAATCATCCCAATATAAAGCAAATCTTTACCACTTACGAACGTGTAATTGCCAAACCACTTACTAAGACTACTTTACAGGAACTAAACAGAAAATCCGAGATCATTAAAATGTTAAGTTTTGGAGTAAAATGTTTGTGAAGAAAAGTGATAAGCATTCCTTGGTAAACGGGAGGTTTCTAGACTTTTTCATTCTTTATTTTAAGGGAATTTCACACAAATTTTCATTCCCGCTAGACTATCAAGTACAAAAAGTTAAAAGTTTGAAGTTAAAAAATAACTTTCCCAGCTTTTATCAAGATGCGTTTTTATACCTACTGAGTTTGAAGGGAATAACTTTGAAAATTAAGTAACATGTAATCTAATTATGCAATCATTAAAAACGTAGAAAACGTCGAATAATTCCTTGTGTTTAAGTATGGACATAACGGACAAAGTGAAAATGTCTTTTCAGTTAATATATTACTGTAAAAATGCAGTATTTCACCAAATACGCAATTGGTTATAATTTCTGTAACCGATACTCCTACCATTAATCACGTATTTTCAATATCCAATGAACGAGTGGCCGTCATATGATATATT